>NC_041387.1:418858057-419012581 GCF_002162155.2 Triticum dicoccoides
TCGGCTTCAGTTAGCAGCAGTAGCGAAGGAATCGCTCGGTCGGGTTCAGTTAACACGCATCGGTCGATCGCTCGGGTTCAGTAACGTGTAGCCTAAAGTGCAATCGCTCGGTTTCAGTTAGAGCCCAACGCCTCGCTCGGGTTCAGTTAGAGCTAGTGCCTCGCACACACATGCGTACGTGTACGAGAGAAACGCGCATCGCTCGGCCCCCGACCACCCAGCGTAATCGGGAACTCCCTGAAATTTTCCTCGCCCTCGCTTCTACCACGTTTTTTTTAGTCATGGACGGCCCAAAGAATGTCATGCAACTGCGTCTCCGGCCCGCCCAGGATGAAAAGCCCATTTTCTGTCATGATTTTCTGTCATAGAAGTAGGAGCCCACCACATCTATGATGATATCGGGTTTTGTCACAATTATCGTCATAGAAGTGTCATAAGTATGACAAAAAAAATTTAAGTTCGGCCCAAAATGTCACGGATGTGTCTTTTTTTTGTAGTGAGGTAGCGTGCCGACGGCGATCACATCGACCTTCGAACCATTTTCGACGTGCATCGTCACCTCGTCCTTAGCCAATCTTCATTTATTCTGCAGCTCCTGTCTCGAGTTACAAATATGAGCAACCGAACCAGTATCAAATACCCAGGCTGCTATGAGCATTAGTAAGGTACACATCAATAACATGTATATCAAATGTACCTTTGTTCACTTTGCCATTCTTCTTATCCGCCAAGTATTTGCTGCAGTTTCACTTCCAGTGACCATTCCATTTGTAGTAGAAGCACTCAATTTCAGGCTTGGGTCCAGCTTTGGGCATCTTCCCAGGAGTGGCAACTTGCTTTCCATTCTTCTTGAAGTTCCTTTTCTTTCCCTTGCCCTTTTTCTTGAAACTAGTGGTCTTGTTAACCATCAACACTTGATGTTCCTTCTTGATTTCTACTTCCGCGGCATTAAGCATTGCGAAGAGCTCAGGAATCGTTTTATTCATCCCTTGCCTATTATAGTTCATCACGAAGCCTGTGTAGCTTGGTGGCAGTGATTGAAGAACTCTGTCAATAACACTATCAAATGGAAGACGAACTCCCAGCTAAGTCAAGTGGTTATGATACCCAGACATTTTGAGCATGTGTTCACCGACAGAACCATTCTCCTCCATCTTGCAGCTATAGAACTTGTTGGAGACTTCATACCTCTCAACCCGGACATTTGCTTGAAATATTAACTTCAACTCTTGGAACATCTCATATGTTGAATGACGTTCAAAACGTCTTTGAAGTCCCGGTTCTAAGCCGTAAAGCATGGCACACTGAACTATCGAGTAGTCATCAGATCAAGCTTGCCAGACATTCATAACATCTACTTCGGCTCTTGTAGCAGGCCTGTCACATAGTGGTGCATCAAGGGCATAATTCTTCTATGCAACAATGAGGATAATCCTCAAGTAATGGACCCAGTCCGTGTAGTTTCTATCATCATCTTTCAACTTAGCTTTCTCTAGGAACGCATTAAAATTCCGGGGAATGGTGGCTCGGGCCATTGATCTACAACATAGATATGCAAAACAATAAGACTAAGTTCATGATAAATTAAGTTCAATTAATCAAATTACTAATGAATTCCCACTTAAATAAACATCCCTCAAGTTATCTAAGTGATAATGTGATCCAAATCAACTAACCCATGTCCGATCATCACGTGAGATGGGGTAGTCATTAATGGTGAACATCTCTATGTTGATCATATCTACTATATGACTCACGTTCGACCTTTCGATCTCCAGTGTTCTGAGACCATGTCTGTACATGCTAGGCTCGTCAAGTTTAATCTAAGTATTCTGCATGTGCAAAATTGTCTTACACCCATTGTATGTGAACGTAGAGTCTATCACACCCGATCATCACGAGGTGCTTCGAAACGACGAACTTTGGCAACGGTGCATACTCAGGGAGAACACTTTTATCTTGAAATTTAGTGAAGGGATCATCTTATAATGCTACTGTCATTCTAAGCAAAATAAGATGCATAAAGGATAAACACCACATGTAATCAAAATATGTGACATGATATGGTCATCATCATCTTGTGCTTTTGATCTCCATCTCCAAAGCATCATCATGATCTCCATCATCACCGGCTCGACACCTTGATCTCCATCGTTGCTTCAGGGTCGTCTCACCACTATTGCTTCTACAACTATCACTAACACATAGTGATAAAGTAAAGCAATTACATGGTGCTTGCAATTCATACAATAAAGAGACAACCCTAAGGCTCCTGTCGGTTGTCGATATTACAAAACATTATCATCTCATACATCAATATATATCACATCACAACATGCCCTGCAAAAACAAGTTAGACGTCCTCTACTTTGTTGTTGCAAGTTTTACGTGGCTGCTACGGGCTTCTAGCAAGAACCATTCCTAGCTACGCAAAAACCACAATGGTGATTCATCAAGTTTGTTGTTTTAACCTTCTTCAAGGACCGGCCGCAGTCAAATTCGATTAAACTAAAATAGGAGAAATAGACACCCGCCAGCCACCTGTATGCAAAATTAGATGCATGTCTGTCGGTGGAACCGGTCTCATGTGCGTGGACATGTAAGGTTGGTCGGGGCCGCTTCATCCCACAATACCGATCAAAATAAGGCGTTGGTGGTAAGCAGTATGACTATCACCGCCCACAACTCTTTGTGTTCTACTCGTGCATATCATCTACGCATAAACCCGGCTTGGACGCCACTATTGGGAAACGTTGCATTGAAAACAAAAAAATTCTATGCACACGCAAGATCCATCGATGGAGATGCATAGCAGTGAGAGGGGAGAGTGTATCTACGTACCCTCATAGACCGTAAGCGGAAGCGTTTAATCGCACAGTTGATGTACTCGACCTTCTTTGCGCCCCAACCGATCAAGTACTGAACGTACAACACCTCCATGTTCAGCACACGTTCAGCTCGGTGATGTCGTCCGCCTTCTTGATCCAGCAAAACGGCGAGGTAGTGGATGAGTTCCGGCAGCACGACGGCCTGGTGACGGTGATGGTGAAGCTATCTCTGCATGGCTTCGCCTAAGCACTATGAAAATATGACCGGGGGTGTAGACGGTGGAGGGGGCGCCGCACACGGCTAAGCAATTGTTCTGGGTCTGCTAGGCGCCCCCTCCCACATATATATAGGTAGGAGGGAGAGGAGAGAGAGTCCAGGAGGGGCGCCCCAAGTAGGTCTGAATCCTACTTGGGCTCCTGCCCTTGGTCGCGCCCCCTGCCATATTTGTCGGATGGGGGAAGGAAAGGGGGAAGAGGGAGGACAGGGGAGGCTGAATCCCCCCTTTCCTTTCTCCCGCTTGGATGGCTACCATGGGGGGAGCGCCAGCCCCTTGCGGGCTGGTGTGCTCCCCTCATGTGGCCCAATAGGCCCACTATCCTCCCGGGGGTGTCCAGTACCCCCTCCAGTACTCCGATGACTATCCGGTACACTCTGAAACACTTCCGGTGTTCCAATACCATCGTCCTATATATCAATATTTACCTCTCGACCATTTCGAGACTCCTCGTCATGTCCGCGATCTCATCCGGGACTCCGAACACCATTCGGTCACCAAATCATATAACTCATATAACACTATATCGTCAATGAACGTTAAGCGTGCGGACCCTATGGGTTCGAGAACTATGTAGACATGACCAAGACACCTCTCTGGTGAATGAAAAATAGCGGAACATGGATGCCCATATTGGTTCCTACACATTCTACGAAGATCTTTATCGGTCGAACCGTTATGACAACATACGTAATTCCCTTTGTCCATTGGTATGTTACTTGCCCGAGATTCGATCGTTGGTATCTTCATACCTAGTTCAATCTCGTTACCGGCAAGTCTCTTTACTCGTTCTTTAATACATCATCTTGCAACTAAATCGTTAGTTAGCGGCTTCTTATGATGTGTACTACCGAGAGGGCCCAGAGATACCTCTCCGATACTCGGAGTGACAAATCCTAATCTCGATCTATGCCAACTCAACAAACACCTTCGAAGATAACTGCAGAGCATCTTTATGATCACCCAGTTGTGTTGTGATGTTTTATAGCACACAAGGTATTCCTCCGATATCCGGGAGTTACATAATCTCATAGTCGAAGGAATATGTATTTGACATGAAGAAAGAAATAGCAATAAACTGAACGATCAATATGCTAAGCTAACGGATGGGTCTTGTTCATCACGTCATTCTCCTAATGATGTTATCCCATTATAAAATGACAACACATGTCTATGTTTAGGAAATCTTAACCATCTTTGATCAACGAGCTAGTCTAGTGGAGGCTTACTAGGGACACGTTATTTGTTTATGTATTCACACATGTATTTAAGTTTCCTATCAATACAATTCTATCATGAATAATAAACCTTTATCATGAATAAGTAAATATAAAATAACAACTTTATTATTGCCTCTAGGGCATATTTCCTTCATGAAGTTTTCCACTAAAGCAAAGCTTCCGATTCAGTACTGTCGTCTGAAGAAATTGACTGCAACAATGAAAGTCGAAGACAAAGTTAATACGTAGTATTCATTTCGTTGTTTTTCTTTCATTCTTTCGAGTCATAGGACCTCCGTACTATTAAGAGGGGTATAGGTTCTCAATGCTTAGATTGGCTATGATGCTTAGTCGTAACCTATGAAAGATGCGAGAGAAATCTCTTTGTGCTCCGAGCAAATACTTGCCAGCAGAGACTGTGATCTTCTTTTGCTATGAGAGATTTGACTCGAACTGAGGAGTTAGAATTACTTGTTCCTGAAGCAATGTTACTGTTGCTCGAAAATCCGACCGTTGTGAACGTGTCGGTTGGCCATTGGCTGGACCTCGTGTCCAAAATGGTCATTTCCCGTCTAGGAAGGTTGCGGCTATAAATAGCCACCGCGCTCCAACTTTGACCGTTGGCTACTCCACTTGAGATTCCAGAGGATATTGATTTGAGCAACCCCTCTCCGAGTGATTTGAGTTTAAGATCCATCGAGAGAAAAATAAGGATCCCAAACTTAGATAGTGGTTTAGCATCACAGTAGTTCGGAGTGAGAGTTCTTGTACCTATTACTCTTGAGAGTTATGCACTCTCTAGACGGATAGGTTTGGCTTCGAGTGTTGAAGAGTTGTTGTCTTCACCGAGCCTGATCTTTAGCAACCAAGAGTGATTGTGGTTTGCGAAGGTTGACCGAAGGTTTGGAGATCACCAATAAGGATCTACCACGAGTGAAATCAACCTGAGTCTGATCAACTCTGCATTGAAGGAGAATAGGGTGAAGAGGGTTTATCTTCCGTGTTAAGTCACAACCCCTCCAACTAGACGTAGCCCTTTGGGAGAAGGGTGAACTGGTCTACCAAATCTGTTTGTCGCCATCGAGCACCACTGATCATTTCTACTCTACTGCATTTCCTTTAGCAGTTATTATCCGTGCTCTATACCGATAGATTACTTGATCAATTTGTTCGTTGCATCCATCCTGTGTAGCTGTGTTCATCACTATTCATTACCATCGAATGTACTCCTTTGTTACCATCCCGTATTTCATATTCTTTTGGAAAATCAATCTTTAGCATTTTATTCAGTACCGAACATGTTGTGTATCATTCTACTACATCTGTTTGCATGCTGGGTTACTCTCATCATAGTTAACCATGTGATTTATCAAGTTCATACTGTTGTCAATGCTTTTATCGATGAATATGCTTCTAACGAAGAAGATTGATTCTGTACATTTCCTTCAATACTCTATTCCGCTGCTGTGATCGGGTTTTGGTTCAAAGCTTTCGAAGGAAATTTTTAATCTCCCATTCACCCCCCTCTGGTCGATATACTCTCGGTCCTAACAATTGGTATCAGAGCAGGTACTCCCTGTCTTTGTTTATTAAAGGTCTAACGTCCTTGGAGTTTTGAATATGTCGTATGCAGGTAGATCCTTGCACTCTGAATGATTTCCTACTTTGATGGAAAGGACTATTTGTACTAGAAGGAACAAACTAGAATTAGAATTCAAGCTATTGACTATGATTTGTGGCAGATTGTAGAAGATGGTTACACAATTCAACACCCTGATGCTCCATCTTCTAATGACAAGGCTATGATGCGTCTGGATGCACAAGCAAGAGATATCATCTGTACAAGTATCTCAAAGAACGTGTTCATTCGGTTCCAAAACCTTGACACAACAAAGCAACTATGGGATGCCATCAAAAATGTTCACGAAGAATTTATCTCCAGAACAGACTCTCACACTCAAATGCTTCGTGCCATGTTCACTGGGTTCAGAAGTCTTCAAAAGAAAAGTGTGATGGAACTCACGGATTGGCTGACAGACATTGTTGAAAGACTTCGCCAACGAGGAGTAATCAATGTCACCGATAAAGATGTGGTAAACAAGCTATTGAGTGCACTTGATGAATCCTTCGAACCTATTATAGCCGAAATTAAACAAAGGCCAGACTATGAAGAGCTTCACTATGTTGAGATCATGACGCTTCTATCAACTTATGAAGAAAAGATGGAATTGGAAAATGCAGATCAAGAATCTTCTTCAGAAGGTGAAGGAGAAATCCTCTCTCACTATGGCAGCTCTCAGGAAGAACAAGATGTTGAGAATCAACACACTATCACAAGAGAATTGGAAATGCTCACACAACGGCTGAGTGATCTCAGAAGACAAAACTTGTATCTTGTGAATGATGATGAAGGTGAAGTGCGTGAATCCTCAAGACAATTACCTCTGAAAGAAATGAAGTGCTTCAAATGCAAACAATTCGTGCATGTCGTAGCGGATTGTCCTTGCTGGGATGAAGCATTGAGTAATCGTTGGAAACATCTTCACTGCAATGGTTTTGCTAGAATGGATCGTCACACTAAGCTCTCGAAGAAAAAGGAACCCGCTTCATCTTCTTCGACGAGACCAATCACTGACATAAATGCCAGAGCAATCATTGATTCCAACATGAATAAATCTCTCAGCTGAATAGAGCTTGTACCAACCTGACTCCTCACTCTGAAGAAGAGACAACAAATACTAATTCAGATGACGAAGAATTTTACAAAACGATTGGAAGAAGCAATGCATATGTCGCCATTGAATCATCGAAGGATCTTAGTGAATCAAATGTTGATGATAATGCGTTAAGTGGTGATGATGAACCAATTGCCTTCTGCCTTATGGCAAAATCATCAAAAGATTGGGTATCTACAAAACAGCAAAAGTCCATGAACAAATATTCACCCGAATATATCTCATATGCATTGTTGGTGAAAATTGCTAAATCCCTACACGATGAACTTGAAACATTTGAGAAAAATCTCACGAAAACCAAAGGATTACTGGTCGAAGAGATGGAGAAGAATCAAAAGTTGATCAAAGAGCAAGATGCTTTTTCCTCAACTACCCATGATCTTACCAATTGATATGATTCACTTACATTGGAGTATGAGAATATATCAGATGAACTCCTTAATAGGAATCAAGAACTCGTGTCACTGAAGGAATCTCATAACGAGTTGGTATTTGAAAAAGCTTCTCTCTTCGCCGAGCAATCCGTTCGATTATCTGATGACTTTGTTCCTCCCTGCTTGAAATTCCTAGGATGTAGCAATACAGATTCTCATGCTGAAACTTCTAATGTTGTCATAGAGAACATTGCTACTCCTGAAATTGGTACTACTAACCCCTCTTCCAAGGATTTTGCTACTATTACTGAAGAAAATTGCAGGTTAAAGGCCTTACTTGAGACTGGTATGCTGAGGAGCCTGAAAGGGCATCAAACCCTATGTGATGTGCTCAAGAAGTCCATACTGAACAAAAATCCTCAAAAGGAAGGACTAGGTTTTGAAAAGAAACTCAATGTGGATGGATCCTATTGGACTCCCGAGCAATATCCTCGAACAACTTGGGTTCGTGCAAAGAGTAAAACCCTCGAACCTGAAACTCTAACTGGTTATCTTTTGCCCATTCCTGTTGATATTGAAGAGTCAAAACACTCAAATTACAAACTTTTCAAACAATAGAATGGTAATGTATTCGCTCGATATATTGGACCTAACTGCAGATGAAATACATCCAAGAAGCAAATTTGGGTAAGGAAGTGCACCATTGAAAATCGGTCAGCTAGTGCTAACCTAACTATGTAGGATAATCCTCGACGAAGAAATGGATGTCATTCCAAATCTACTTGAGAATCATTCTCGAATGTTTATCACCCTGAACTGCGTCAAAAAGAATACATGCATACTTCATCAAATCATTACACTCATGTATCTGGGAATAACTTCAATGCCTATTCATATGATTATCATCATAATGCACAGGTGTCTCGCAGAACTCCCCGAAGAAATATCCCTAGTCAGACCAAGCAAATGAGATCCTCATCTACCACACGAGTGTGGGTTGTGAAGAAGAACTAATCGATTCTTGAAGGAAATTCTCCCAGGGATATCTCATGCTTATCTTAAGCCCTGAGATCTATTACTGTTGGTGCTTACTCTTTCTGAGTTTTGATTCGAAGTGTTTGTGTTTTCCCTTCGTTTGGCTTTATATTTCGCTTTAGTTCTTTTTTGTTTTTTTTTGTTTTTTTCCGTGTCTTTAACATGTAACTTGATCTGAAGATGTTTTCACTCCGGCGTCCTTGGTCGTGAATGAAATCAACTTCATAATTTCATCTGTTTTGGCGCTTGCGCTTCCTGAAACCTTTCGGCGTCTAGTTCAGTTACTGACATTTTTGCAGGAAACGGCTGGCACGTGCCCACGATCTCACGTTTGTGATCCTGTCCGTTGAATGTGGAACGTCCCAGGTTTCTCGGCCATAGATTTCGGAGTGGGTGGTTTCTCCCTCAGGCTATATAAACCACCTCTTTGGGTCTCTTCTTCCTTAGTTCTTTCTCTGCTCGGCCTCAAACCTCTCCTCTCGCTCTCCATCCAAGCCTGAGCTCGAAGTAGCATCAATGACTGGCCTCGCCGTGCAACTCCGGCGAAGCTCCATCACCGTTGGTCGTGCCTCTGTGGGAACTCTTCTCTTCCGCACTGCCATAGTCGATTTATATTTCCAAGATAGGGCATATAGATCTAGGACTAGCCCTATTCCTCTTCTGTTCTAGGGCAGTTAATCCCGACGCCATTTATCCTATTTATTTTTCTTACAGTGGATCCTTAGGATTCTCTAATACATCACTTGTACGTTCATAGTTATTCCTCGTATCAGTCATCTGGATCTAGGGTTCATTAGCTATACTTCGAAAGGTTAGAGGAGTTGTTATTCTTTCCTAGGGCACGTGGCAATTTTCTCGATGATATCTTGCTAAGTGTATGCCATGAATATTTTGCCTCTTCCAAAAAATATTCTGTTTTGAGTTCAAAATACTTCTTTGCATGCTTGTGACACCATCCTGTTTTCTTTTGAATTTGTTTTTTCTCGGGGATGGTCGTGGCAAATAGTTCGGATGAGCACTTTGGGTCCGAGGAGGAAAATACACAGCATCCACGTGCAGCTAATAAATCCAAGGTGGTTGCAAGAAAATCTGCAAGGCCGCCAAAAGCACCGAAGAAAAAGATCGAACCAGAATCTGCTGAAGAAGATGATGATGTTCCCTCAGCTCAGAGTCAGCCAGAGGATGAGCTAGTCACTGACTCCAAAATCCTGTGTTCCGATGAAAATCCCAAGAAGGGTGGCCGCATAAGAGAAAGAAATACTGCGACTGAGATGTCTGATCAGGAAACATACAAGACTCCACCTGGAGTAGAAACTACTCAGTAAAGGAACAACATGCTGCAGAAGATTAGTCGTCATTGGGCAAAGAAATGGTTCAACTATGAGAACGTCCGAAGGAAATACCAGATTGTGTCTGCATTCACTCCTCCATGGAATGACTGCATAGCAGAGGGGTGTCTTGGCAGGATGATGAAAAAGTAAGGCCACCATCACCTCTGAATGCTCACGCTGATTCCTTGAAAACCATTGCTGATTTTCCCGAGGAGGTTGCAAAGAGGGAAAAGGCCAAGGCCAAGCATGAGGTTAGAGCCGTGAAGAAAAATCAAGTGGAACAACGAAATGTTGAGTTGACACAGCAAGATGTTCTAGAAAAGAAGGAAACGACATCTGCCCGAAAAGAAAAGAAGAAGAGAAGTACGTTTCTCCTCGAGCCTCGAAGAAGAAGTATATTGCTAGTAATCTAGAAAGGTTGCATCTGCCTCGTCCGATGATTCTTCTGATGATAATGCTGGTGAAGAAATTCCCATGCATGATCAAAGAGCTCTGCTTGATAAGCCGTACCAAACTCCCTCTCCAGCAAAGAAATCGCCGCCAGTGAGATCTTCACCAAGGCTTGCTCCCACTCCTTTAGATAAACCTTCTGGTTCTGCTGCCGCTGTGGCAAAGAGAAAGCTGTTGACTAATGAAAAAGTTGTTGCTCCCGCCAAGAAGGTGAAGAATATTTTTCCTGCTTCCACAGAGCAATATGATCTTGATCTTATATTTGACATCATTGAAGGTGCTTCCTATGATGCAAATCCAGCTAAGTCAAGCAGTTTGGGTCTACCAGAATATGTTACCAAGATGGTAGCAAAGCACTTCTCTGACTTGAGAGAAATCACCAAAGAACTCAATCAAGATGTCGATGACAAGAAACTCCTTGAGAAAATGAGGAGGGAAGCCAAATCTCATTTTGAAAGAAAAGAAGTCAACAAGGGAATCCTTGATATCACCAAAGCCCTCACTATCATGAGAAACAACAAGATTGATTGGCATTCCAAGCTGAAGATGGATGTTTCTCAGCTTTGTGATCGTAGGAATGATGATATTAGGCGTCAAGCAGATCTTGCTCGACGCAGAGAAAAATAAGAAAAATGCTAGAGAGCTCAGGCAAGAGCCAGCAAGCCAAAATAGATCAAGGATTGTCGTGTCCAATGTATATCAACTGATGCACCTGTTGACACAAGTGTCCCACTGCAACAGATTCCACCATTCCCTCGTTCTGAGGAAGGTACTGAGCATCAAGTTGAGCTTGCGGTAGTTATCATTCCTACCTCAGTCGAACAAGAATCTGATGTGGTGGATATGTATCTAGTCAACCCAGAAGAAGAGAATGTCGTGCCCGAGCAAAATGTTCCTGAAGAAAAAGTCGATGAAGATATTGAGATGGAAAATGCAGTATCATCGCCTTTGAAAGAAATTCAAGTTGAACCCTCTGAATCCATCAAGGAGGGTGAGAAGGTTGAGGGGGAGCAACTTGCTTCCCGAGGAAATATCCCTCCGGTCTCCTCATCTGGTGCCCCTACCTAGATGGAGGTTGACCATGCTCCTGGTTCTTTGGCTTCATAGCTAGAACAAAAAGATAAGAAAGTTGAAGAGCCCATGGCTCCCGAAGAGAAAGACCAAACTGTTGTCCCACCGGTGCTGCCGCAACAGACTGAAGGAGAACAAGTTGTGACTCGAGAGTTAGAAGCAGTAGTCATGCAGTACATTATTGAAAACACACCAAAAGAAAAGGCCCTGGCACCTGAGAATGACAAAGCCGCCGAAGGACTTCCGGCGAAGGAAAATGAAGGTCAGACCAGTGCTCCCATGCCATATGCTTCAGAAAAAGCTGTAAGGCCACTTCTCCATTGAATCCCATTGATGAGAATGTGCTAGCCTCTGAAGATGTTCAGCCAATGGAAATTAGCAAGGAAGAACTTCAGAAAAATCCTCAGGAATCATTTTCGTTGTTCACAACTGAGTATGGCCCCAATGGCCCCGCATTCAATGAACAACTTCACTCTTCGAAGCTTGCATTCTTTGGGGTCAGCCCACACAAAGGAGAAAGTACGTCATTGTCACCGAGGTTTTGGACTAAATAACAAGCAGTATATTATGCTCGGATCCTATTTGGCCAGCACAAAAATTTCAATCATAAGATGTTAAACTTCACCAAGCTCAAAGAAATGCCTTGCTTCCTTAATGTAATTGATCATATCGAACATGCTCTTCTGAAGGGGTTCATGCATTTTAATCATGGCTGGAAGAAGGAAGTTATTCTTTAGTTCTATGCCACACTATACATCTCAGGAGAAATGGGAAATACCTCAACTTGGACGCTTGAATGGATGACTGGCAAAGGGAGAATCAAATGCTCAGCAGATCATTTTCTGGCCTTACTAAATTTGCCTCAATGTGAATTTGAGAACGACAGAGAGCACAGACTGCATTTCTGGGAAGTGTCCGAAGCTCAACTCCACATCCTGATGGATCCCACCATGGTGGGGGACGAATGCATTGATGTTGATCTGAAGAAGTTGGCTTATGACAACAAAGTACTATTCCACATTCGTTGCAATACTATCACGCCAAGAAACATGCCAAACATGGAGTGATGAAATGCTCTTGTGACAATATCTCATGGAATCAAGTTTGACATTCTTGATCTTTTCATTCGAAACCTGGCATGTGCTGTAGATAGCCCCTAGTCATTGAAGCCCTATGCTCCATGGATAATGTTCGCAATCGAGCAGCTCACTAATGAGAAATTCTTCTGGGCATACGAGCCGAAAGTATTCATGCCACCTGTTCGTGACACTCTGCGCATTGTGAAGGATAATCGTAAACGGAAGGAACTGGTTGATGCTGCTGCAAATGCTTCCGCATATGAAAACGCTACAAAGGTTAAGGAAGCCAGGATTGAAATCCCTCGTGAAGAAAATCCATCACTCTATGAGATTTGTATTCGCACACAACAGACTCTCGATGGACATATCAAGATGGATAGAAAGTAAAAGGTGGAACTGAGGGCTGAGCTGAATCTGATTCACAATCACACTCGTTAAATTCTTCTGCATGAGAAGGATGCAAGGAAGCGATCATGGACCTTGGTGCGGAAGCATACTCTCGCAAGGATCTAGCTAAGAAGGGTCTCTTCAAGGAATATGACTACCTGGACTTGTCAGCTGTTCCAAGCATCGAAAGACGAACTCCAGTGCTTCCACAACATTCTGACTCAACGGATCTGTTGTTTGTCAATCATGATGATGAAATTGTAGATACAGTCGGTACTCGTATCTACAAGCTAAATGTTCATCACTCCAAGTCTTCCGAGGCCAAGGCTGCTACTCCTGCGTCTGCCTCGACCATTCCGCATTCTTTCGACTCTGGTTCTCGAGTGGTTTTAATTCGAATTCAGAAGATTCTCCCACGGAGTAATTCCTCGTATGTCTTCTCTTTCCTTTTTGAGACTTGTTGACAAAAAGGGGGAGAATTACATTGAGTGATAGTCTATCGGGGTTTGCAGGGTGTGTTTTCATTCACTATTTGGTTTTCCCTTGAACAATTTGCTTCATGAACTTATCACACTGCCTGTGGTGCTGAAACACTCGGACGCCATGCATCATTAATAACCCCCACCTGCAATATCATTTGCTTCGCACTATTTGTCTACAGGTATCATTGAATGTTTTTCCTGTGATTGATTATCATCAACAATTATCTTATCTTACAAGGAAACTTATCTGCTTATCGGAGAAGAGCAGAAAATCATCATGTGATGATACTATTTTGGAGAAATACTTCGAGTACTGGACAAACTATATATGTTTTGGTTGGATATGCTCTAAGTGCTATCTTTCGTTTCCTAACCTTGCAGGATGAGAAAAACAGTCTATGCACAATTGCCTTACATGAAGGCTATCTCTATGGATGACAAAGTGTTTTCCTCGCGGATATCCTTTTGTATCATCTATATTGCAGGGAAACTTCCTCAGAAGCATATCCACTCCAAGCAACATATTCTTATGTTATCCTGCTCTGATCTTATCGAATATCTAACATGCAGGGAAACTACATCTCGTGTGGATTGAAATTGTGTTTTGAGAAAACCTTCACAATTTATCCTTGTCACCAATCACTCAACGATTATCTTACATCTAACTTTCTTCGAAGATTTTGTGACAGGAATCAACTCACACATCGTTGAGTGCATTGTAAGAACTCATAGTCAAAATATAATCAATGCCACTCATACAAAGAGAAATATCACTTCCCCAGCTGATCCTTCATGATCCGAAGCATATCTCGAGGGGGAGAATATTTTATCTTCGTAATCATCTCTCGTCCTTTTTTATTCTTCACATTGCATTCCATTCATTATCTATCATTCGACGTGATTTGTTTTGTCAACAATCATCCAAAAAGGGGGAGTTTGTTGGTGCAATATCTGCCTACCTTGTGTTTTGGAGATTATTGACAGAAACAGGTATGGACTAATTTGTTTGCTAGTGCATACAGAGAGAAAAAGTCCATACACAACCGAAGAAAATGTTGTCTTTGGTGCTGAGTTTGAGGAACTTCACCGAAGCACATCTGCGTTGCAGACAAGAACGAGCTATATCTGTTGAAGAGATAGAGTCGAGAAGATTGATGTGAAGAAATCGACCCCTCGAAGTTTTTCCACTAAAGCAAAGCTTACGATTCTGTACTGTCGTTTGAAGAAATTGACTGCAACAATGGAAGTCAAAGACAAAGTGAAGACGCAGTATTCATTTCCTTGTTCTTGTTTCATTCTTTCGAGTCATAGGACTTCCGTACTATTAAGAGGGGTATAGGTTCTCCATGCTTAGATCGACTGTGATGCTTAGCCATAACCTATGAAAGATGCGAGGGAAATCTCTTTGTGCTCCGAGCAAATACTTGCCAGGAAGAGACTATGATCTTCTTCGGTGCGAGAGATTTGACTCAGACCCAGGAGTTAGCATTACTTGTTCCTCAATTAATGTTGCCGTTGCTCGAAAATCCGACCGTTGTGAACGTGCCGGTTGGCAATTGGCTAGACCTCGTGTCCAAAATGGTCATTTCCCGTCCGGGAAGGCTGCGGCTATAATAGCCACCCCGCTCCAACTTTAACCGTTGGCTGCTTCGCTTGAGATTTCTTAGAAGATTGATTTGAGCAACCCCTCTGCGACTGATTTGAGATTAAGATCCACCGAGAGAAAAACCAAGAGCCCAAACTTAGACAGTGGTTTAGCATCACAGTAATTTTGAGTGAAGTTCTTGTACCTATTACTCTTGAGAGTTGCGCACTCTCTAGAATGATAGGTTTGGCTTCGAGTGTTGAAGAGTTGTTGTCTTCACCGAGCCTCATCTTCGGCAACCAAGAGTGATTTTGGTATGTGAAGGTTGACCAAAGGTTTGGAGATCGCCAACAAGGATCTACCAGGAGTGAAATCAACCTCAGTCTGATCAGCTCTGCATTGAAGGATAATAGGGTGAAGAGAGTTTATCTTCCGTGTTAAGTCACAACCCCTCCAACCAGACATAGCCCTTTGGCAGAAGGGTGAACTGGTCTACCAAATCTCTCTGTCGTCATCGAGCACCACTCGTCATTTCTACTCTACTGCATTTTATTCAACAGTTATTATTCGTGCTCTGTACCGATAGATTACTTGATCAATTTGTTCTGTTGCCTCCATCCTGTGTAGCTATGTTCATCCCCGTTCATTATCAGCGAATTTACTCCTTTGTTACCATCCTGTATTTCATATTCTTTTGTGAAATCACTCTTTAACATTTTATTCAGTACGAAACATGCTGTGTATCATTCTCCTACATTTGTTTGCATGCTGGATTACTCTTATCATAGTTAAACATGTGATTTATCAAGTTCGTACTATTGTCAATGCTTTTATCGATGAATATGCTTGCGACGAAGAAGATTGATTCTGTCCATTTCCTTCAATATTCTTTTCCGCTGTTGTGATTGGGTTTTGGTTCATAGCTTTTGAAAGAAATTTTGAATCTCCCATTCACCCCCCTCTGGTCGATATACTCTTGCTCCTAACAATTATATTTGTAAGTAGACTTTGGACGGCGGTTTACTGACCACTTACAGTTAATTAAGTTTCTATTATGATTATCTGGGCCACGTGTTTATCATTTTTTTGTACGCGGGTAATTTTGGGTTGGTCGTCCGTTGGGCACACCAATCGACCGATATGAAAAAACGGACACGTCCGTCCGTCTGGCCGATCCAAACGGACAAAAAACAAACAAATCGCGCGTCTGTTTGGGTTGCCCGGTTGGAGTTGCTCTAAGGCCAACTCCAATGCGCGACCCCATCTTGTCCGCCTGCGTCCGTTTGCAGGTAAACGGACAGATCGGGCCTCCCAACGCGCTGCCGCAAGCGGACCGTCGTCCGTTTTCTGTCCGCTTTCGACCCATTCCCGGCCTAAGTTTGGGCCGAGTATGCGGTCGAACAGACATGCGCGGACGGCGCATGGCGCCTGCCCATGTCCTCCCCTAGCCCGCCCGTCGGGGAGACAGACTCCTCTTTTTCTATCCCCCTCCCACCCCCCTCCAGCCGCACCCCCTCTCATCCCTTGACGCCCCGAACTGCCCAACCACGGCCACCTGATTTGCGCTCCCGGCGGTCGGATTTGGAGCGGATCCGGCCGGACTTGAGCTCGCCCGGTTGCGGGAGGCCGCGTCGTGGCATGGACTCGCCGGGCACTGAGCCGGAAGGCCCCGGCAAGGCTGCATGCAGGTACTGAGTCCTCCTCTAGCCGCTCGGATCTACACCGTCGGTGGTCCGCCGGTAGATACAGGAACGGCGGTCGGCCGGGCTCGGTGCTTGCCCAAAAGCTCGACGCGCATCGTTGCCACTTATTACGTGCGACGACTGCCCAAAGAAGGTGGTGCGCCGTGTGTCTACAATGCAGGAGCATCCAGGATGGGTGTTCATCAAGTGCTTAAACAATGGGGTATCTGCTATTTAGGTTCGGTTGTGCTCTCAGATTCGATTAGTTGTGCTAACTTAAATTTTTATTGTGTAGAATGGATGCAAGTTTTGGTATTGGGATGAAAAACACATCGATATATTGATAGAGCACAATTTAGTAGATGTTCGTGCACTTTTAGCTACAATAGAGGCTAGAGATGAGACTAGTGCACTTGTTACTAGAATAGAAGCTAGATGCAAGGAAGCAACATCTACTTCTTTAGATTCGAAGAAGAAAGAAGCACGCAAGATCGAGCCTCCGCGGATCAATAATGAATGCATCGAGAAGGCACTAATCCAACTTACGGGAGCAGTTATGAAAGTTAGATATCTTCTAAATTATCTTCTTGTGGTTCTTGTTTTCTTTGGTCTTGCTATTCTCGTTAAAATTTGATGATGTGCTTCCATGTATCAAAAATCAATGATGAGAATAAAAGATACGTGTCTACGAAGAAAAATATGCATGCAGACGGGATGCGGCCGAAATGCGGCCGTGCGTTGGGCGCACGGCCGGCGCATCCACAAATCCGAGCGGACACGGTCCATTGACATCCCCAAACGGATGAAATCCGGATAAAGCGGCCGTCCGTTTGGGGTCACGCGTTGGAGTTGGCCTAACACGCACCACCGCACGAGCTCGATCATCAGTGCCAGTGTGCCACCACCCTAAACCCTAATCGCACCGGACGGACAGGGCAGTAGATTAAACTCGGATCCTTCCTGCGGAACCTGAAGCGTAAACATGGGCTGTCCGCCCGCCGCGGACGCCGGGCCTCGCGCGCGCGCCCGCCCCGCCCGGCAGCGCGTGCTGCGCTGGGCAGCTCGGCGCGCCTGCGCCTGCCCCTGCTGCCCCTCCCCGGGGGACACCTGCCTTTTCCCGCGGACGCGACACCCACACCCACACTGACTCACCGTCTCTCTCGGCATCGGCGCGCGCGCTAGCTAAGCTTCGGCCGCGCCCAGAACGCTCGTTTTGTCACTCGTCCACTGTTCCGGTGCCCGGCTCATCTTCCTTCAAACCAGCCGCTAGTTTGTCCTGGCTTTTGGAGGTAATAGCACCCTAGGTACCCTAACTTGCACAGAATGTGATGATTCAGTCCCAAATTTGCAAAACTTGACTCCATCATACCCCAACTTGCACTTCATGTGATGATTTAGTCCCAGGCCAATCAGAGAACGACAATTGGCAGCCAGGTGGCTGGCCCGGTCAATGCACGCACTTTTGATAAACCCCCCCTGCCTTTTCCCCTAATCAACCCGGCGGGCGAAGGCGACCTGCCGCGGTCGGCCTCGCTGTGCCTGCGGGAGGTGCTCCTCGTGCTGCAGCGCTTCAAGGCCATGGTGGCCGACTGCGCCGCGCGGAGCCGCACGCTGCTGCTGCTGCAGTCGGACGAGATGGACGCCGAGCTGCGGGACCGGCACCACGACCTCGCCACGTTGCTCGACCTCCTGCCCGTCGTCGAGCTCGGCCTCGCCGACGACGTCATGGACCTCCTCGCCCTCGCCTCGCGCCAGTGCCGCCGTTGCGCG
Organism: Triticum dicoccoides; assembly: GCF_002162155.2. Classification (NCBI taxonomy): domain Eukaryota; kingdom Viridiplantae; phylum Streptophyta; class Magnoliopsida; order Poales; family Poaceae; genus Triticum; species Triticum dicoccoides. The sequence goes on from NC_041387.1 coordinate 418,876,362, forward strand.
TCGGCCGCCGAGCCGGAGCCGGCGCTCAAGACCACCGTGCTGTCGCTGATCGAGGAAATCGAGCGGGAGATCGTGCCCGAGCGGGAGAGGCTGGAGGAGATCCTGGAGGAGGTTGGCATCAACGACCCGGCCAGCTGCAGCGACGAGATCGAGAGCCTCGAGCGGGACATCGGCGACCGAGCATCGGAGAGATGGACTGCCGCCATGATCGCCCTCGTCGGCCTGCTCCGGTACGCCAAGTGTGTCCTGTTCAGTGCCACGCCCCGGCCTTTTCGGATTCCAAGGCGGACATCGATGTCGAAGATGACGGGGAGTCACCGGCGCCCCCACCGGACCTCCGGTGCCCCATCTCCCTCGATCTAATGCGCGACCCAGTCGTCGCCGCTAGCGGTCAGACCAGCGAGTCGATCGACCGGTGGTTCGGCTCCGGCAAGTCAACGTGTCGTCGTGCCCCAAGACGGGGCAAGTCTTGGCCAATCTGGAGCTGGTGCCCAACAAGTCTCTCAAGAACCTCATCTCCAAGTGGTGCCGGGAGAACGGCGTAGCCATGGAAGTCTGCGAGGCCAGCAAGAGCGAGCAGGCCCAGGCGGTGGCCGCCAACAAGGCGGCGCTCGAGGTGGCGCGCATGACGGCGTCGTTTCTGGTGAAGAAGCTCTCCGTCTCATTCTCCCCTGACGCGGCCAACCGCGTGGTGCACCAGATCCGGCTGCTCTCCAAGTCCGGCTCGGACAACCGCGCGTTCGTCGGAGAGGCCGGAGCCGCGCCGATGCTGGTGCCCTTGCTCTAGTCCGAGGACGCCGAGCTCCAGCTCAACGCCGTGACCGCGCTGCTCAACCTTTCGATCCTCGAGGCCAACAAGAAGCGCATCATGCACGCCGATGGCGCCATCGAGGCAGTGACCCACATCATGAGCTCCGGCACGACGTGGCGCGCCAAGGAGAACGCCGCGACGGCCTTGCTCAGCCTGGCGTCCGTCCATACGTGCCGCCGAGCCTTCCGTCGTGGAAAAGTTAGTCCACCTCGTGCGCACGGGCCCGACGAGCACAAAGAAGGACGCGCTGGCCGCGCTGCTGTCGCTGGCAGGCGAGAGGGAGAACGTCGGGAAGCTGGTGGAAGCTCGTGCGAGAAGCGAGCAACGGCAGCCTGCGGCGTAAGGGAGCAGCAGGAAATAGGTGGCGCAAACGAGATCGGGAGCAGCAAATCCATGCAGCCAACTCTCAAGGTCCTCCTCGTCGTGGGGATCCTCAATCTAACGCCGTTCTATACCTCTGCCTGAAGCTCAACTGAACCTGTAAGTATAGATCTCTGTAGCTAATCTGCTTTTTTTGCGGAAAATCACCTGGTTAATTGTTACATGCCCATCGATACAGGATGTTCATGGGAAAATAAAAAAGTTCCAGGAAACTCAGGTTTATATGTAGCTTTTATGTCTTCCAAGATGTAACCAGGAAATTTAGTAAACCAGGATATTAAGTTCCAAGAAGTTTACTTAATATCCTGGAAGACAGAGATCATGGTTTAAGTTCGGTTCCAGGATGTGAATTTTTGACTAAACTGAATTTAATTGTGAGTAAGATGTCTTTTTCTAACTTATAACCAAGAAGCTGGATATTAAGTAAACCAGGATGTATTTCTGTCTTCTAAGATGTAGTATTTTTTTTTTTTGACATATAAATAGGATATTAATAAGTAAACTTTCGTGGAAGGCACCAGCAATATACTCAATATTAAGTTAACCAAGAAGCTGGTCATATTCAGATAGTTTACTTAAACCAAGATCTTTCTCTTCCAAGATAGTATTAAGTAAACCAGGATGTTAATGGTGTAATTTATGTAACCAGGATACTAAGTAAACCAAGAAGCTGCCGTGGTAGGCAGATTTTTATGTACTGTGCTACCCAAATCATTTTTGTACCGTTTGCTTAAGGAAAAATCACGTTTCATGTTTTTAGGTTTCTTATTATATACCCAAATGTTATGAAACATTTGTCTTTGCAACTATCTGAGTCTCACATAATTAGGTGCTCAAATGAATTGACTCTCATCCATCATAAACGAGATGCATTGTTCAGCGGATTTGATTGAAGTCCTAAACTGAAATCAAAATTAACGTGAGGCTTCCTCTTTAGTCATTGCCATTCATTATGGCTTGCAACACCTGGCGCTGAATTTGAATTAATTCGGTCACAACAGACTGCACCACACACGTAATTAATTCTTGGGCCAACTTGTACCGCAGCTCGTATTACGCTAGTGTATTGAATATGTATTGCCTCTAATCAGGCCAAAGTAACGACATGTGAGGATTTCAGTGGATGGAGCACCTCGGAGTCAAAAATCTGCGTCCGCAATGTATGCTACATTTTACCATAAAAAAGGAGTGTGCTGATTTAATTCAGGTGGAGTGAGTGTGGGTTAATTAGGGAAAAAGGCGGGGGGGTTATCAAAAGTGCGTGCATTGACCGGGCCAGCCATCTGGCTGCCAATTGTCGTTCTCTGATTGGCTTGGGACTAAATCATCACATGAGGTGCAAGTTGGGGTATGGTGAAGTCAAGTTTTACAAGTTTGAGACTGAATCATCACATTCTGTGCAAGTTAGGGTATCTGGGCTGCTATTACCTCTGGCTTTTGCATGCCCACTTGGATCGCGATGGTGCTTGACCCCGAGCCCTTGGCGGACCTCCATGGACTGTTGCCTAGGCATAGTTTACTACTCGCCTGCCAGTGCCATACATGGATTGGTCGCGTACGCGCGTCCCTGGGGGGCGGGGAAGCCATTAAACGTCAGCGTGGTAAAAACTGAACTAAACTTGTGCAGCAGAGCCACTTTTCTTTTTCTTTTTTAACTTCCATTCATACGGCAGGGACAGGAAAACTACTTTCGCCAGTTGCACAGAATAGCATATGCACGATTCTGTACTTGGGTTTTATGAGGTAGACCATGCTGCCCCTGCCCCTGTAGGACTTATGTACCCACCCTGCGCTGCGCTGCGCTGCGCGTGTTGATGGAAAACCAGGGTGGAGATGACAAGGGTTCAGTGGTCTACCGCTACACTAGTCGTGTCGTGCTTCCTGTACTGCTCGACCAGCTAGGAGATTGTGAATAGGCTAGCTACCATTCCAAAGTGCCAACCATCAGGAGGTACGTGCGACGGTTGGCGACGTTACATGTACTAGTACATCATAGCACTACAATTATTCGAGCCCTTTACACATAAGCACACACCACACGAGTACGTGACAACTTGTCACCTTGAGCAACCATTCGCCCATACAAGCCAGCCAGCCAGCCAGATTTAAAAGTGCGCTGTAGCAGGCAGTGGCAGGTTATCCTGGTGGCGTCCGGCGGGGATTGACTCCAAACTGTGGGCCAGGCCAGCTTTATTAGTTTAGCACAGCGGTCACGGGCCACATGCGTGCATGTGCGAGCTCGTTGGATCGGATCCATGGATGGATCGCTCACGTACCGACGGAGTACGTTCCTCCGTCCTCGACCGCCAGCCTCGCATCACATGATCACGTTACGACGCACACGCAGACGCTGATAATGAACGGATGAGCAGCTCCACCTCCCCGCTTAAATGTCCGTACGTGCATGCATCGCTTCCCCGCCCCGCGGGAATGGATGCACGAGTTGGGCGACTCTATCTCTGTCAATCCCGTTGGCAAGCATCTGAAACAGAACTGCTCTCTCTCTCTCTCTCCGGACGAGACTGAGTGCTTGGGAGGGGGGCAAACACCAACAGAGCACAGTGGCGTTGTGGGAGCCACGTGTGGTGCTGTGCGTGCCTCGCCTTTACTTGATGTTGTTTTCTGCATGCTGCATGTAACGGCGACGGACGGACGGACGATGAATAATGAAGTTCACTGCGTCAGCGTTATCATGGCGAGCGAGCGATCGATCGATGCCGATGTGGAGGGCCTCCACTCCGTCCGGCCATCTCCGACGCGCTCTGATCCAAATAATCAAGTGCCCTGTCGACCGGAAATCTTACTACCTCTTACTACTAGCTTGGCTTCCTCGGTTCCTTTTTCCCCTCTCTCCTTGGCTTGCACATGCAATGTACGTACGCGCGGCGCGGGCGACGCAATGCATGCATGCATGCCGGCTGTCCGTCCACCTGCCGGTGCTGCATGCGTCATCCGTGCTTAGGCTGGTCATAGTGGGAGTAACATAGGTAGTAACATAGATGCCACATAAGCAAAAATAATGATGTGGCAAGTAGTTAATGAGGAGAGAGGCAAATAGAGTAACATAATATGTTACCATCACATAGCGGTTTTCAATGCATAATGAGTCTACAAAGTAATAAATGAAGGCAACTATGTTACCACACCTATGACATTACCCACTATGAAGGTAGTAACATAGACTAGTAACATATGTATGTTACTAGTCTAAGTTACTTCCCACTATGACCAGCCTTACTTAGAGCATGGTTAATAATACAGCCAACAACCGGCTATAAGGAGTTGACATGTCATCTATAACCAACCTTGTAGCCGGCATGTACAATAGTGAGTTTTATATGTGTACTACCTCATTAGTAGTTGGCCCACCTTACAACCTCACAAAACGTCTTGGGTCTCGTGCTAAAGCCAGCTACTAACCAAGAGCCCGCTTCTCTTCTCTTTCCTCTTCTCTCTCCTCCAACTAAGCAAAAATATAATATTCTAGTCCTTATAGCCTGCTTATGTCATCTTATTGTACTTGCTCTTATGTGACAATGGTGACATATAAGGGCATGTACAATGCATAGCCTCAAGGCGATGCCTCGCATGCCATGTAGGATCAGATATGACGTAAAGTAGGTTCGGATAGGGAAGCGGGATCCTTTCCAGGAGGCGGGTGTTTGAAGAGAAAAAGTGTGGTCCGGTGACAAAAGCTGAAAAGGTTGAAGTGAAAAGTAGAGATGCATGTGTACTAAAGTCTTTATTTTCTATTTCTTAATTAGGGCCACTAGTGATAGCTTGCATTGGGAAGAAAAAATAAATATAGATGCCTCAAATTACTTTTTGTCATGAGGCATATGTATCCATATGCCACCATTGTACATGCCCTAAGGGCATGTACAATGCATAGCCTCAAGATGATGCCTCGCATGCCATGTAGGATCGGATATGACGTAAAGTAGATTCGGATAGGGAAGCGGGATCCTCTCCAGGAGGCGGGTGCTTGAAGAGAAAAAGTGTGGTTCAGTAACAAAAAAACTGAAACGATGGAGTGAAAAGTAGAGATGCATGTATACTTTATTTTTTATTTTTTTAATGAGCCCCACTAATGATAGCTTGCATTGGAAAGAAAAAATAAATGTAAGTGTCTCAAATTATTTTTTGTCACGGGGCATATGTATTCATATGCCACCATCGTACATGCCCTAAATACAGATGCCTCACGACAAAAAGTAGATTAAGGCATCTATATTAATTTATTCTTCCCAATGCACTAGTGGCGGGTCTCATCAAAAAATATAAAATAGACTCTCACTGCAAATGCATTCCTACTTTCCATTTAAACTTTTTAAATTTTATACACCGGACCACACTTAGCACCCGCCTTTTGGAGAGGATTCCTCTTCTCTATCCAAACCTATTTTTTCTAATATCCAATCTTCATGGCATGTAAGGCATCACTCTGAGGCTACGCATTGTACATGCCCTACCTTACCTACCGTGTTTTCTTGACGCTAAGCAGCAGCAGGAGGACGCGCATGAAACCGCTGCAGTCAACTAAACTACTCCCTCCGTTCCTAAATGCAAGTCTTTTTAGAGATTCTCATATGGACTACATTCAGAGTAAAATGAGTGAATCTACACACTAAATTATGTCTATATACATCCGTATATAGTTTCAATGGCGTAGTTGGGATCGGGCTAGGCCCCGGGCAAACCCCAGGCTGAACATGTTGTATAGTGTCAAAATTGCAATTAACAAAGAAATCCAGTGCTACGACCCAGGCCATGGCCCTTGTAGCCTGGGTCCTATCTACGCCACTGTAGTTTATACTGAGATTTCTATAAAGATTTATATTTAGAAACGGAGAGAGTATTATGTATGCATGCATGCAAATCATGCAAGCAACCGGTATATGATCATCTCATGGGGAAAATGGAAATACGTACTCCTACTACAAACTCAGCACTGCACGGTAGTAGTAGTGCTTTCTCGTATACGTACCTCTCATCTGCATATTGATGGCTTGAGTTTGATCTGGACCTGGATTGCACGATCAGACGACCCAAGTGTACGCCTCCACTACACATCAGTGTACTGACATTTAATCAAGTCTTAGTCAAAGTCAAGTGACAAAACATAAAAAATAATAAGAAAATTTTGCAGCGATCTTCATATAAGATCTCACGTATATGGCGTCGACTAAGACTTAGTTAAAACTTCCTAGTCGACTGAGATTTTCTTTCTTTTTAGAAAAGGAGTAGGATCCCGGTCTCTGCATCTGGACGATGCATGCAACTACTTTATTAATTATTCACACAAGACCTTACAAAGTCATACAACAGTAAGACTAAAGCCATCGTTTAGGCAATATCAGTTGCTACTCCTATCCAGTTGATGAAGGGATGCTGATAGTCCGAGGCTAATACCAAACAGACCTCGCAGCCAAAACCTAACATCTAAGACCCGAGGTCCCAACCAGGACGCCTACCGGGTATAGGGCACCCACCAGTCCGGCGCACTCCTCAACCAGGACGCCTGCAGGGTATGAGGTCGCCGCCGCCACCTGCCACCAACCCATCTTCAGTGTTGTACTGCTACATCTACCTTGCCCGGTCTAGCTGACGTCGACACCACCAATGACGCCAGACAGCGCCGCCATCATGCGCTCGTTCATCATCACACGCCCACCGGCGAGACCCCGATGCTTCATGCCGCTGAGACCCGCCAATGTTGACGTGCCAGATGTCACGCTGCTCCTCCGTCGCGAACATCACCTGTTGCCACTGGTTCCATCCCCCCGCCTGCAGTTTCTCTAACCGAGCACCCAAACACCCCAGGCGGCGCCTTCAAGAAGGGTACGACACACGCAGTGCCGCTGCCGCCCAATCTAAGAAGATTTTGGGTTTTCATCCGGGCATGGGGTCGGGTAGAGGGCATGGACCTCGACTGCGCCTGCAAGTAGGAGAACGACGACCCTGGTCGTCGCGATAGTCGGGATGAATGAGTCATCCAGAATTTCCTCCGGTCCGATGTCACCTCTACCAGCCCCCGCGAACGCACCGAGGCCGATGACCGCGATCGTAAGCCACCAAGTGCAGCGGGAGAAGGCCTGCAGCGCGAAGGAGATCCACCGGCAAATTACCGCCCACGCGGTCAAGATGCCGTCCATCCCATCCCCCTGTCCCCCCCCCCCGAACGTCGCCATGCCTAACGAGGCCGCCGTACCAGGTCCAGGTTCCTTCACGATGGCCGGCGTGGCGAGATCCACCACGAGCGATGAGATCCGGCACCGCGCGGCCGATGATGAGGGTACAAACCTGGGGTAGGGTCATAGGCCTGACCTATATGTCCTACCCAAGGTCACTACCCCAGAAGATAAGAAGACCAAGAATCCACTCGACGGTGTAATCACTCGACCATCATTCCCCACTTTCACTCGACCGTGTGGGGAAGGACTCGACCATATTGAAGACCAGGAGTCGGAAGAGCGCACAACGGCCGGGCATTCATTCCTTAGTCTTCATGAGCATTAAGAGTATTTAAGGCTGCCGTTACCAGTAACTCCCTTACTTTATGTACATTAAGCCCCTTGTAATGGGGGTTGGCTGGGGTCCTAGCGCACTCTATATAAGCCGCCCCCCTCCTCTGGGACAAGGGTTCGCACCCCCTGTAACACAACACACATAAACCAATCGACCGCCTCCGGGCACCGAGACGTAGGGCTATTACCTCCTCCGAGAAGGGCCTGAACTCGTAAACCTCGTGTGTACATCTTCGCCATAGCTAAGATCTTCCCTCTCCATACCTACCCCCCTTTCTACTGTCAGACTTAGAACCACGACAGTTGGCGCCCACCATGGGGCCAGTGTCTTAGCGACTTGTTGGTGAAGTTGCAAGTTTGTTTTCCGATCATCATCATGGTTTCCGGCGGCGAGATAGTTGAGGGTCGCGAAATCCGTCTCGGCGCGCTCGTTTTCGTCGCCGATGACTCGGCGTGGCTCCAGGAAGCTCCGCTCGATATCGAGGCGCTCCCCGTCCGAGGGGCGACACACTTTCACGCGTGCGTTCGTGGCATTCTTCTTCGACAGCCGTCGATCCAGTATCAGTCGGCTCCGGTAGCATCTCCCCTCCTCGCTGTTCATCACCGCAAGCGATCTGGTCGGTCGCGGCTTCAGCGGTGGGTGAGACATGCGGTGGCTCGTCGTTCGGCCACCCATCAAGTCGCGGCAATCGAGCCTGACGAAACTCTCCACGGCCTGTTCGATTTGTCGACTAGCTCCGCGGAGACGGCGTCCGAGTGCGATAGCAGCGATCCTGCGGCTGAAGTCTTGATGGTCGTTGGTTCACGTGGCCCACCTGGCTTTCGCCGCGAGGACGGCAAAGAGGCTGGTGGCAATCCATCACGGGTCCACGAGGAGTATCGTCCCAAACCTCTCTCTTCGCAGCAGAGAGAGGATCTTCATCATCGCAACATGGACGCACTTCACACGCCCATCGCCGGAGAAACCCCCGAGGCTCGGGCCTTGGAGGAAGCGCGCTTGGCTAATTTGGCTGAGTGCACTCGACTGGAGAACTTGCAGCACGCTCTCGACGAGCGAGCCCGGAACGAGTTCATGAGTCCAGTCGGCGGCAGCTTTTCCCGCCTCCACCTAAGGTATACCGTACTCCAATTTAGAACCTCACTGCTGCGACCCGGATTGCAGAGTCGATTCAGCCGTCCTAGTCAGAGGCTGGCCGAGGGTTGGAACAGATTCGGGCCCTGCTCAGAGCAGCAGGAGAACAGAATTCTGCGGTGTCTCAGTCGCGGAATAGGATACACAGCAAGTCCGTGGCAGCAGATACAGTTCAGTCGGCCCATAGCCCAAGATCGCCCCCGCGGCGTGAGGGTCGTGGGCAGTACGGTCGTCAGTTCGACCACGATAATCATCGTCGGGAGCTAACACCTCCTCCGAGGAGTGCGTCGTACGTGCCTCGGCAGCACGATGATAGGCGCCATCACAGGGATGAGCGCAGAGTTCCAGTTGACCCGAGAGAGCCAGGCTTCGATGCGAGATCCATTCTCATCCAAGGCCTGGTCGACCGGAATAGAGCACATAGAGAAGACCTGGGCAGAGACCTCCCGAGTGGCAGCAGGTCACATGTTTCTGACCCAGAGTATTTCAGCAAAGCCATCAGGGCTGCAGTGATTCCTCCCAACTTTAGATTAGCAACAGGGGTCCGCAAGTTCACTGGAGAATCCAAGCCCGAAACTTGGCTCGAGGATTACTGAGTGGCAGTGCAGATTGGAGGCGGAAACGACGAGATTGCAATGAAGAATCTCCCTCTTATGTTGGAAGGGTCAGCCCGAGCGTGGTTGACTCAGTTGGTCCCGGACAGTATACACAGTTGGGAGGAGTTATCTTGAGTGTTTGTTAGGACCTTTGAGGGCACGTGCAAATGGCCGGCAGGGCTTCCCGAGTTGCAACATTGTGTGCAGAAGCCGAATGAAACTTTGAGAGAATTCATTCAGAGGTGGACCACTTTGCATCATACCGTGGAGAATGTATCAGAGCATCAGGCAGTGTGTGCTTTCAAGGAAGGTGTCAAGTATCGAGAGTTGGTTCTAAAGTTCGGTCGGACTGGAGATATGACTCTGACCCGGATGATGGAGATCGCCACCCGGTATGCTAACAGAGAAGAAGAGGATTGACTCCGTAGCGGGAAGAGTAAACCGGTCGGTCAAGAGGCCGGTGGAGGTGGTTCCAGTCGGAAACAAAAGCGTAAAGCCAAACCAGCAGCGCCTGGTGAGATTGCAGTAGTAGCTCAAGGAAAGTTCAAGGGAAACCCTAAGGGGCCCTGGCCTCCTAAGAAGGTACAAGATCAGGCAGGAAATGATGTGCTGGACATGCCATGTCACATCCACACGAAGAAAGATGAGAAAGGTAATCTGATTTACCCGAAGCATACCACTCGACAATGTCGACTCCTGATCCAACAGTTCCGGGAGAAACATCCCAGTGAGAAGGATAAGGAGTCGGACAGAGATGAGGAAGAAGAAGAAGATGACGGTTAGCCCAAGGTCAATTCCACCCTCATGATTTTTGCTAATGTTGAGAGCAAGAGTCAGTTGAAGGTCATCAACAGAGAGGTGAACATGGTTGCTCCGGTGACAACAACCACGTACTTGAAATGGTCTCAGACATCCATCACATTCGACCAATCGGACCACCCAGCTCACGTAGCCACCCCCGGGAGGCAAGCGCTGGTGGTCGACCCAGTGGTTGGTGGCACTCGACTAACTAACGTGTTGATGGATGGAGGCAGCAGCCTGAATATCCTGTATGCTGAAACTTTGAAAGGGATGGGCATCCCGATGTCCAAGCTTAGCGAGAGCAACATGAGCTTTCACGGCGTTATTCCCGGAAAGAAGGCCGAATCACTCAGCCAGATCACTCTTGACGTGGTTTTCGGTGACTCCAAGCATTACCGGAAGGAAAAGTTGACATTTGAAGTCGTGGATTTCCAGACACGCCATCCTGGGGAGACCGGCGTACACGCGTTTCATGGCTCGACCATGTTATGTGTACCTCAAGCTGAAGATGCCTGGTCCCAAAGGTGTGATCACGGTTACTGGCAATCGGCAGAAAGCAGAAGAATGTTTCCAGAAAGGTTCCAAAATTGCCGATGCACAGATAGCGGCGGTTGAATTCCAAGAGTATCAGAAAAGTGCAGATTCGAGTGATTTGCTCCGAGCCAAGAAGCCTGCGACGAACTCCGTGTTTCAATCGAGTGGTGAAACAAAACCGATCCATATTCACCCGACTGATACCAATGCTGCGCCGACTCATATATCAACGACGCTCAACAGCAAATAGGAAGAAGCGCTCATCCAGTTCCTCCGTGAGAACTGGGACATCTTTGCATGGAAACCCTCTGACATGCCAGGTGTACCCAGAGGACTAGCTGAGCACCGTTTGCGCGTCGACCCCAAGGTAAAACCCATCAAAGAGCACCTTCGGCGGTCTGCCGTACAGAAGAGAAAAGCAATCAGCGAGGAAGTGGCTCGACTGTTGGCAGCAGAGTTCATCCGTGAAATCTACCACTCCAGTGGCTTGCCAATGCCATCATGGTCCCCAAGAAGGACGATTCGCTTCGCATGTGCATTGATTTCAAGCATATCAATCGGGCCCCGAAAGATCACTTCCCTCTCCCCCGTATCGATCAAATTGTTGACTCGACTGTGGGGTGTGAGCGCTTGTATTTTTTAGATGCCTATTACCGGTATCATCAGATCCGACTGTATGGTCCCGATGAAATAAAAACAGCCTTCATCACCCCATTCGGGTGCTTTTGCTATGTCACCATGCCATTCGGTCTTAAAAACGCCGGAGCCACGTTCATGAGAATGATTCAGAAGTGCCTGCTCACCTAAATCAGTCAGAATGTGGAAGCATATATGGATGACATCGTGATCAAGTCTCGGAAAGGTTCCGACCTGTTGACTGATCTCGCAGAAACCTTTGCCAACCTAAGAAGGTACAATATCAAGCTTAACCCGTCAAAGTGCACATTCGGAGTACCAGGAGGAAAACTGCTCGGTTTTCTCCTTTTCGAACGAGGGATCGACACAAATCCAGAAAAAGTTGATACCATCCTCCGAATGAAACGACCCGTGCGAGTGCATGACGTTCAAAAGCTGACTGGTTGTTTGGCCGCCTTGAGTCGATTCATCTCTCGTCTCGGTGAAAAGGCCTTGCCTCTCTACCGATTGATGAAGAAGTATGATAAGTTCGAGTGGTTTGAAGAAGCTGATGCAGCGTTTGCAGACCTCAAAACCCTGCTTTCCACCCAGCCGGTGCTCGCTGCGCCAATCAGCAAAGAGCCTTTACTGCTTTATATTGCAGCCACTGAACAAGTTGTCAGTACAGTACTCACGGTCGAGCGAGAAGAGGATGGAAAAGCGTACAAGGTTCAACGCCCAGTTTATTATCTCTCTGAAGTTTTGACTCCGTCCAAGTAGCGCTACCCTCATTATCAGAAGCTGCTCTATGGAATTTACATGACCATGAAGAAGGTTGCACATTACTTCTCTGATCATTCTGTTACAGTCGTCAGCGACGCACCGTTGTCTGAGATCCTGAATAACAGAAATGCAACTGGTCGAGTAGCAAAATTGGCGATTGAACTCCTTCCACTGGACACCAAGTTTGAGGCAAAGAAAGCTATCAAATCCCAAGCAATCGCGGATTTCCTTGCCGAGTGGATTGAACAACAACTACCGACTCAAGTTCACTCAGAACATTGGACCATGTTCTTCGATGGTTCCAAGATGCTAAACGGGTCAGGTGTTGGAGCATTATTGGTGTCCCCTCATGGAGACAAGCTCAATTACGTTCTCCAGATTCACTTTGATTCCTCCAATAATGAAGCAGAATACGATGCGCTTCTGTATGGGTTGCGCATGGCCATTTCACTCGGCGTCCGTCGCCTCATGGTATATGGCGATTCAGATTTGGTGGTTAACCAGGTCATGAAAGAATGGGATGTTAGAAGTCCAGCCATGACCGGTTACTGCAACGCTGTCAGGAAGTTGGAAAAGAAGTTTGAGGGGTTGGAGCTTCACCATGTGCCCTGATTGAAAAATCAAGCCGCAGATGAGTTGGCGAAGATAGGTTCCAAGAGAGAGGCCATCCCCCACAATGTGTTTCTGGAACATATTCATTTGCCTTCGGTTCAGGAGGATCCCTTCACAGAAGAGTCGCCACAGCCCAAGAGTGCTACAGATTCGACTGAAGTCGACATCCCAGCCGTGGTTGACTTAGTCATGGAGGTTCTGGTCATCACTCCCGACTGGACAGTGCCATACATCGCATACATTCTTAGGAAAGAACTTCCTGAAGAAGAAGAGGAGGCTCGACAAGTCGTGTGGCGATCCAAGGCCTTTACTGTGATAAAGGGGCAGTTGTTCAGAGAAAGTGCAACCGGAGTTTGCCAGAAGTGTATCACGCCAGAGGAAGGTCGAGTGATCCTCAATGATATTCACTCGGGAACCTGTGGTCACCACGCGTCCTCTCGGACCATCATGGCCAAAGCGTATCGAGCTGGGTTTTACTGGCCACGGGCCAACGAGATGGCTAAGCAAATAGTGGACAAGTGTGAAGGCTGCCAGTTTTACTCCAACATGTCCCATAAACCTGCGTCGGCTCTAAAAACAATTCCACTTATCTGGCCCTTCGCCGTCTGGGGATTGGACATGGTTAGACCTTTGAGGACAGGCAGGAGCGGATTTACTCATGTGCTGGTGGCAGTTGACAAGTTCACCAAGTGGATCGAAGCCAAGCCCATCAAAAGCCTTGAAGCAAGCACAACTGTGAGTTTCGTCAGGGAACTTATATTCAGATATGGTGTTCCACACAGCATCATCACGGATAACGGCTCAAACTTCAATTCTGAAGAATTCAAAGCCTTTTGCGCCTCCCAAGGCTCGAGAGTCGACTACGCTTCGGTCGCCCATCCTCAGTCGAATGGACAGGCCGAGCGGGCGAATGGATTGATTCTCAAAGGATTGAAGCCTCGGTTGATGCATGACCTGAAACATGCAGCTGGAGCCTGGGTCGACGAGCTCCCATCCGTGTTGTGGGGATTGAGGACAACCCCTAACCGGTCGACTGGAAGGACTCCATTCTTCTTAGTCTATGGAGCCGAAGCCGTGCTCCCCAGTGATTTGCTCCACAATGCGCCTCGAATCAAACTCTTCTTGGAAGAAGAAGCAGAACAAGCTCGGCAAGATGCAGTCAACCTCTTGGAAGAAGAAAGAGAGATGGCCTTGATTCGGTTGACCATCTATCAGCAAGACTTGCGTAGATTTCATGCAAGAAACATGAGGGGTCGAGCGTTTCAAGAAGGAGACCTGGTTCTTCGAGTGGATCAGCAAAGACCTCACAAGCTTGCTCCTGCTTGGGAAGGTCCTTTCGTTATCACCAAGGTGCTCCACAACGGAGCTTACCATCTCTTCAACATCGAGCATAATAAAGATGAGCCACGCGCCTAGAATGCGGATCTGCTCCGCCCTTTCTATTCTTAAATATTTAGAATGGTGAGATGTAATAAGGGATCCCTTTTAGTTTGACTATCAAAGACACAATTTACTTCTTCCGAATGATTGTTGTTTATTTCTTTTGTACGGATTACCTTAGCAGCGAATCTTTTTCGCTTAAGACGAAGTAATGAAAATCCTACCGAGTGATGAGTCTGCCTCTCACTCGGGGGCTTAGCTGCAGCCCAGTGCTCGCCTAAGTGATAAAAATCCTACCGAGTGATGAGTCTGCCTCTCACTCGGGGACTTAGCTGCAGCCCAGTGCTCGCCTAAGTAATGAAAATCCTACCGAGTGATGAGTCTGCCTCTCACTCGGGGGCTTAGCTGCAGCCAAGTGCTCGCCTAAGTGATAAAAATCCTACCGAGTTATGAGTCTGCCTCTCACTCGGGGGCTTGGCTGCAGCCCAGTGCTCGCCTAAGTAATGAAAATCCTACCGAGTGATGAGTCTGCCTCTCACTCGGGGGCTTAGCTGCAGCCCAGTGCTCGCCTAAGTGATAAAAATCCTATCGAGTGATGAGTCTGCCTCTCACTCGGAGGCTTAGCTGCAGCCCAGTGCTTGCCTAAGTGATAAAAATCCTACCGAGTGATGAGTCTGCCTCTCACTCGGGGGCTTAGCTGCAGCACAGTGCTCGCCTAAGTAATAAAAATCCTACCGAGTGATGAGTCTGCCTCTCACTCGGGGGCTTAGCTGCAGCCCAGTTGAAAGACATGCGGTGCCCCCATGTTTGGTTTTGGTAATTTATGACAATCTCTATGGACTAATGGTTGTCTTGAGTTATATTTGAAGGATTTGTCCATAGGATTTTTTTGAAGTCCATGTGTTGGTTTCAAGGAGTTTATGAGTTGACCAAGGTGCTATTAAGGAATTATCCAAAGATTGGTCATGCGAGTGTTGAGCTTATTGCAAGCATGTCTTGAAGACGAAGGTTGTGTGATCATTCATGTTTACCTTCAATACATCATCCAAATGAAGAGAGTTGCAAAGATTTAAGGTTGATCAAGACTAAGTCAATAGTGAATCAAGTTGATCAACTCACAAAGCGTAGAAGATGTACTGAGAGGGATCAAGTGATCCCATGGTATCGTAAGCATTGTCCATTGCACTTTGTGTACTAGCCCATGGTCTATGTGAGAGTTCTATGTGGGGTTAGGTACGTATCCATGGGCTTGCATCAAGAGGAAGATATCATACAACCCATGGAAAGGATGACATCAAGTGGTGATCGTCATCAAGATTGTTGTGTGCAAGTTCAAGTGGAGCATCACGAAGAGATCAAGTGCTTGAATCTTGCCATCCATTGTGGTGTCAATGGACTTGTGAAGATGAGCCGAAGAGTGGCTCACCCATAGTGGACTATGGGGGAGCAATCATCTAGTCTTCATCGAGCCAACGCAATCAAGAAAGGTGGTCCATCTTGAGGGTGTCAAGATCGTCATCATCTAGCTCAAGTGGATCATGTGCAAGGCAAAGGTTTTCCCTTGATAGGTTTTCTATTTTACCGGTCTCATGGTGGTAGTAGGGAGACCGGGTTATATGATCGTTTGCCGTACTATCAAGGGGGGCTCTCAAGTTGGTAGCTTGATCGTATCGTTAGTAGAGAGCTCAAACCCTTGCATCCTTGCATCATGTTTCTTTGTTCCTGTTTTGTTCTCTTTGTGAGTCTTAGAGATTATGGTCATCTTGATGACAAGCTTGAGTTCATCGAAAACGGAGTTCACATGCGTCTTCTATGATGTTTTCGGTGTTGGAGGTTTTACCGGTCTTTTCCGAGGAAGGGTTCTCACCATTTACCTTTGGGACTTTTCTCATTTGCTTATTCTTGATATTTCTATTAAGATTGTGTTAGCCCATGTCGTTAGCTTTCCAACAAACTTGGTTTCGTTGAATTCGGAGTCCGTTTGCAAAAGTTGTGGCTGTTTTGGTAAAGGCTGCAGCGGTACTACCGCGACTAGAGCGGATGTAATTTTTTACTACCGCTCCAGAGCAGTACTACCGCGGCTCCTGAGCGGTAGTACCTTCCCAGAGCAGTACTACCGCGGCTCCTAAGCGGTAGTACCGCTCCGGACCAAAATCTCGTGTTTTGCTCAACGGAAGTAGGCACAGAAGTATTTTTTAGTACCGCTCGCAAGCAGTAGTACCGCTACCATTTGCGGTAGTACCGTGAGGTCGAGCGGTAGTACCGTGAGGACGAGCGGTACTACCGCTCCGAAGGTTCTTTTGGCCTTTTTGCCTCCTCGCTGTTGTGTTTCGAAGGGGTACTACCGCCCTAGCGGTAGTACCGCTCCTTGGAGCGGTAGTACCGCTCTGTGCGGGCTGTGAGCATAACAGTTGGATTCGGGAGCTCCTATAAAAGGGGGTCTTCTTCCCCATTAAAGCTTATCCTTTGAGCTCGTGTTCTTCCCCCATTGTTGACCTTCTTCGAGCTTGCTAACTCTCAATCCCTCCATGGATTCTTGCTAGTTTTTTAGGGAAAAGAGAGAGGAGATCTAGATCCACATTTCCACCAATCACTTTCTCCTCTATGTGAGGGGAACCCCTTGGATCTAGTTCTTGGAGTTCTTGGTGTTCTCCTTCTTGTTCTTCCTCTCATTTTCCTCCCTAGCATTAGTTGCTTCGATGGGATTTGAGAGAGAAGGACTTGGGCACTCCATGTGCCCTTGCCATTGCAATTGGTGCATCGGTTTGAGTTCTCCACGGTGATACGTGGAAGTTACAAGTTGAGAAGCTTATTACTCTTGGGTGCTTGGTGCCCTTGAGCTTGTTCCTCTTGGGTGCTTGGGTGCCCTAGACGGTTGGTGGTGTTCGGAGCTCAATCATTGTGGTGTAAAGCTTCGGGCAAGCATCGGGGTCTCCAATTAGGTTGTGGAGATCGCCCCGAGCAATTTGACGGGTACCGGTGACCGCCCCCAAGGGTTGCCAAAGTGTACGGGTTCGGTGACCGCCCCCAAGTGTCACCATCTGTACGGGTTTGGTGACCGCCCTCAAGGGTCTCTTAGTGGAATCACGGCATCTTGCATTGTGCGAGGGCGTGAGGAGATTACGGTGGCCCTAGTGGCTTCTTGGGGAGCATTGTGCCTCCACACCGCTCCAAACGGAGATTAGCATCCGCAAGGGTGTGAACTTCGGGATACATCA
Organism: Triticum dicoccoides; assembly: GCF_002162155.2. NCBI lineage: Eukaryota > Viridiplantae > Streptophyta > Magnoliopsida > Poales > Poaceae > Triticum > Triticum dicoccoides. Next base: position 418,893,752 of record NC_041387.1, read on the forward strand.
TCGTCTCCGCGTGCCTCGGTTATCTCTTACCCGAGCCCCTTTACTTATGCACTTTACTTTGTGATAGCCATATTGTTCTTTGTCATATATCTTGCTATCACATAGTTGCTTATCTTGCTTAGCATAAGTTGTTGGTGCACATAGGTGAGCCTAGTTGTTGTAGGTTTTGTGCTTGACAAATTAACCGCTAGGTTTATTCCGCATTTGTTCAAGCCTAAACTGTAATTATTTTAAAGCGCCTATTCACCCCCCCCCCCTCTAGGCGACATCCTCGATCTTTTAATTATTATCAGAACCTCATCTCTCTTTATTAGGCTTTACCGCCTAGAGAGTAAAGATGTCGACTAGGGGATTAGGATTCTCTGACAGTCTTAGTTTCGATGGCACAAATTTTGATGTTTGGGTAATTCGCATGCTTAATCTCTTTAGGGTCATGGACCCAAATTTAGAGCGAATTGTAGATATGGGTTTTTCTCCTCCAAAGGATCCCCAAAGATTATCTTTAGAGGATGAGAAAAACTCTTATCTCAATGCTCAAGCTTCTAATGTGCTTTTCGATGCTTTGAGCAATGTAGTTATATTTCAACTCATGCCGTTCCGAGATGCTCATGAGTTGTGGACGAAGCTTCAAGATAAATACGGTGTGTCCAAGATTTGTGGGGATGATTGTTCTCCCTCCACCTCCGGTCGTATAGTCTTCTCAACTTCTTCTACTTCACCTACATGTGGTTTGCCACAAGGTAATGACATGGTGAGTAGTGTTGGTCATTGCAATGATGATAGTATGCTTATTGTGGATGATCCTTCATCACTATATTATTGCAATGCTCCTTCTTTGGGCTTTAACACTTCGAGCACTCCAAATGTTTCACATGCTTTTGTTGATAGTCCTTGCATATCATGTAGAAATTGCTTGACTAAATCTCATGATGATATGCTTGCTATGTCTTGTTGCCATGATAAAAATGCATCTATTTCCTCGAATTGTTGTGCTAACAATGTAGTGGAAACCGAACACTCCATGGAACAATATGTGGTGTTTAATGGTGCCTCAAGGGATCCTACATCATCATCTATTGCTTTTTGCCTTATGGCTAAGGCGTCAAAGGTATCTCCTACTTTGTACCCCAATATGTCTCTTGATGATGATGTTGATGCTAATGATGATGAGGATAAGTATGAAGAGAATGATAATGTTGCCTCCTTAAAAACTAAGGGGGAAATGATTTTTAAAGCTCTTCATAAAAATAAAATTGCTCGTTCCAACTTCATGGAAATAATGTCCATTGCCATTGATGGCAAGAAATACATTGAGGAGTTGGAATCTCATCTAGAGGAGCATGAGGCCACCATTGATAAAATGGAAGGTCATGGGCGTGATTACGCTAATGAGATTGCAGACCTCTCTCAAGCTCTTGAACTTGAACAAACCACCAAGGAATCTCTTGAGGAGACTTTTGCTCTAGAATTGTCTAAAGTGAAGGAATCTACTGATAGAGCTCTTAAGGTGGCCAATGTTTTTGAAACTAAAAATGCTAAGCTTGAAGTTGCTCATGCTAGACTCCTTGAGGATTTTGAGCACCTCAAAAATGGCTCAAGGGTCATCAAGGGTGAGCTCATCAAACTCACCGAGTCTCATGCTCAACTTGAAGCTTCTTATTTAAAAGAGCTTGCCAAGTTGCCTTCTCCTCTTGTTGTTAATGATGATGCTTGTGCTACTAATTCTATTACTTGTGAAGCATCCATTTTGAAGGGGAATGTTGAGCTACGGGCTCAACTTGAGGTGCTATCTTGCAATTATGGGAAATTGGAAGAAATTCATGAAAAGCTCTCAAGCTCTCATGATGATCTTCTAGTATCCCATAGTGTGCTAAAGATAGCTCATGAGGCCATGATTGCTAAGGTAACATCTAGTGAGCCTCATGTGGATACTAGCACTACTTCTAGTCAAAATAGTATATTGCCATGTGCTAGTCCTTGTAATTCATCTACTCACAATGTTGGTACATCTTGTGATGAATTGCTTTCCTTGCCTTGTTTCTCTAACGATGAAGCTTATACTTCCTCTAGTACTTGTGTTGAGACTAACCATGTAGAGGAAATCAAAGAGCTCAAGGACCAAGTCGCTTCTTTGAAGAAAGACTTGGAAACGTGTCATGAAGGGAAGGCCACACTCAACAATATCTTGAGTGTGCAAAAATCCCCCAATGACAAAGGTGGACTTGGATTCAACTCCAACAAGAAGAAGAAGTCCAAGTTGAACAAGAAGAAGAGCCAAGAACAAGTCAAGAATTCGGCCAAGATTGTTTGCTTCAAGTGCAAAGTTGAAGGGCATCATGTTAGATCTTGCCCATTGAAGAAGAAGGCCATTAGTGTCAAGCAACAAGGGAAGAGGGCACAAGTTTAATCTCATGCTCAACATCAAGTTGAAGAAAGGCCTCTTCCCAAGAAGACTCAAGTTAATGCTTCTCAAATTGAGAAATCAAGTGAGAAGAAAGTGAAGAGTAGACGTTGCTACTTATGTCGTGAGAAAGGTCACGTCGCTTCTTCATGCACTAGTGGTAACTTATCCAACCCAATTATTATTGATGATATCTATTCTCTTGGTAAGGATAAGGTTGGCAATGTGTTTGCCAAGTTTGTTGGTACTCAAAGTGGTGTCAAGCAAAGAACCATTTGGGTAGCCAAACCTATTGTGACTAACCTCTTAGGACCCAACTTTGTTGGGGACCAACAAGCTCAAACTTGATCAATAGGTGTTGTTGGAGCCTTGGAGGGCATTGGAGACTTGGCTACATTATGAAGAATTAAGGGGACTTCATCATTCTCTTTGTCTCAAGCCAAGTCAATTGGATTATCAAGTTTCTATCTTATATCCAATGTGCCTCCTTGCGGTAACTTGTACTTAAATTGTTTACCTTGAAAGTTACTTGCCCCCTTGCATGTTTTGGTTTTGTTCCTTGCATGTGTTTGCATATGTTGCGCTTCCAACTTGCTTATCTTGAGCAATCAAGTATGTGTGTGTTGGTTTGCACATCATGTACGTGTGTGTCGTGCGTTGAGCCTTTTTGCTTCCTGTTTGTATCCTAGTTGGCTCGTGTGAGAGATCAATGGAACATCCCATTTTGGGGGAGTGATGTGCTTTGTGCACCTCGCAATCCTATAAATGTGTGTACATGAGGAATACCATCTAGTATTGATATTACAAGATTATCTAGTCGCTAGGTGGTATATCTCTCATGAGAAATTCAAATTCTAAAAATTCCATTGATTATCTCGTGGTGGATCCTCTTATTGCCTCTTGTTTAGTTCTTATTGGTATCACATTATGGGGGAGTAATATGCTAAGTGCATATTACAATCCTAGAAAATGTGTACATTTGAGATATTGTCACCTAGAATTGATATTGTAAATTATCTTGTTCCTAGGTGGCATGTTAGCTCTACAAGTTGCAATTTGCTTGTGTGTGGTGTGAAGATGATGTTGGATATCCTTGCTATCTACCACCGGGAATTCTTTCCATCTACTTCTTGTCTTTTGACAATTGGTAGTCACTTATGTGTGATAGAATTTAATTGATCATCTTTACATTGGCTTTTGTTTATTTGCCTTTTTCTCTTGCCAAGGTTTGTGTTAACTCCCGTTGTCTTCCATACCACTTGTGGATCTTGTTTATTTCTTGTTCTTGTCTAGTGTTTTCTAGATATAGTGAAAGCAGTGATCCCACCTCGTGCATTTTGTATTCAAATACAAATCCTATATAATGCACAACTCGTGGGGGAGCTATTCTATTTTCTTCACTCTTCTTGTGATCCTTATCAAGTGTGTTTTGGTGGAAGGCAAGCCATTTCTTTTTGGTACTTTGTGCCATCATGAAACTTTGTTGAGAGCTTGGTATGTTTGGAACCATCCTCTCTTTGGGAGTTTGACATCTTTAGTTTAGTGTGTATCAATGGATATCTCATTCCTTGATGTATCTTTAATGATATCTTCCAAGTGATGATTTCTACATTTGGTATCCTTTTCACTTGGCATTTATTTGTCTTTTGGTTTCGGGTTTTGAAAGTCTTGAGCATGCATGTTTACTTCATGTATTTCATTTGGCATGCTTTCTTTCTTTGACTCAATATATAGGGGAAACTCCATCTAGTCTCAATTTGGATGAGATGTGCATGAAATTCATTTTCATATCTATATGCACATATTTATGTGGAGTTTGTCCTATGTATTGGTGTTTCTAACTATTTGGTCCTGATGAGTTTGGGTACCGTTTAGTTTGTGTTGTTCTTCTAGGAACATTTGGAGATGCATTGGATGCTCGGCTCACTCACAAGGAAGGTGTTGTCACCATGTGCATATTGGAGTCAAGCTAGGATGATCAATGAACTACTATCTACCTTCAATTGGTATCTACTACATCCTTCCAATGATATCTCGGTAACAAGTATCTATTCATGCTTTCTCCTCTTGCATTCAACCTTGTGTAGGTTGCATCTTGGCATGATTTTCATTTCATATCTTGTGATACTTGTTTCCTTTTTCAAAGCATCCCAACGATGATCTCTTGTTGCTAGTTGTGATGCTCTTGATGGATGTGTGTTTGGACTTCATTTATATACAATAAGACCATATCTAGCCAAGTGCTATGCTTTCAAGCAAATATCTTATTGGTATATTTATGACTTCCTTGTGGATATCTTGTTCCTTCGTGTTGTAACTATTTCGGGTGTACATTCTTCTTTGTAGATATATATATATCATCATGATTTCGTCTACATAGAACCTTATACACTTGAGAGAAATTACATCTCTAGTTGATATCCTTTCTTTCACGTCCACCTTATCTTTCTTATGTTATATCTTTGGTGGCTCCATGAAAGCTTTTGCCTTGAGTGCGTGTCCTCTATCGTTGCATCTTGATGCACTCTTGTGTGGTGAAGATTATTTTCCTCATGCTTATCGTTACGAGGCTTTTGCCATCTTAATTGGCATCCCTCGTCTTGATGAGGCTTTCATCTTCTATCTTCACCACGGGTTGTCACAAGCATAAGTTCTTTAGCTTATTAGTAAGCTTGTGAACCCATTTGCTAGTTGTGTGTGGGAATGACAGGCCTTGCACCGTGTGCCTCATTCTTTCAAGACTATGTTGATGCTTAATGCTCATCCTAATTTTAGTCTTCTCAAGTGCTTCGCCATGACTCACACACATCATTTTGGTTGAGCCCATTCTTAAGTTGCCTCTTTTACTTGTTGCTCAACCATGTGTTTGTTGCAAGTACTAGGCTTTGTTTCCTATATGCTCACTTGCACTTGTTGTAAGTTTCTATTGATTTTGGGGGAGCTATGATCCTATTTTGTGCACTTTGTATCCAATTACAAAACATTCTTTTTTGTGCACAAATCATGGGGAGCTTCTCTAGTTTCTTTAGAACACTCCTCGTCTCATATCATAATATCCTTCATTCATGTGGCTCATAGGATCTTTGGTCTAGTTGATTCAATTGATATCCTTTGATTGCTTGCTTCAATCGGTATCTTTTGTTGGTTGATTGCTTGTTTCTCTCTTTGTTATGTCTTTGTGGCATATCATTCTTTGCAATCTTTGGGCCTCAATATAGTTTGTGTTCCTCCAAGTATTAACCGTTGGATATGTGTATTGCATTCCACTCTCTTGTTGAGAAATACACAATTTATGGAGGACCACAATTTATATTGGTCCTCTTAGCTTTTCGCCCATTTTGGCAATCGATGCCAATGGGGGATAAGTTTCAGAGAGTTTTGTGGAGAAGTTCAGAGAGTTATCTCCTCTTGCTTTGGTTTTGTTCCTTAGCATTTGCATCTCATACGCATGCACTATTGGTTGTTGCATTGCATAGTGAAGCATAATTCCTTATATAAACTCTCTTGAAAGTGATTGTCATCAATTACCAAAATGGGGGAGGTTGAAAGAACATGCGGTGCCCCCATGTTTGGTTTTGGTAATTGATGACAATCTCTATGGACTAATGGTTGTCTTGAGTTATATTTGAAGGTTTGTCCATAGGATTTTCTTGAAGTCCATGTGTTGGTTTCAAGGAGTTTATGAGTTGACCAAGGTGCTATTAAGGAATTATCCAAAGATTGGTCATGCGAGTGTTGAGCTTATTGCAAGCATGTCTTGAAGAAGAAGGTTGTGTGATCATTCATGTTTACCTTCAATACATCATCCAAATGAAGAGAGTTGCAAAGATTTAAGGTTGATCAAGACTAAGTCAATAGTGAATCAAGTTGATCAACTCACAAAGCGTAGAAGATGTACCGAGAGGGATCAAGTGATCCCATGGTATCGTAAGCATTGTCCATTGCACTTTGTGTACTAGCCCATGGTCAATGTGAGAGTTCTGTGTGGGGTTAGGTACGTATCCATGGGCTTGCATCAAGAGGAATATATCATACAACCCATGGAAAGGATGACATCAAGTGGTGATCGTCATCAAGATTGCCGTGTGCAAGTTCAAGTGGAGCATCACGAAGAGATCAAGTGCTTGAATCTTGCCATCCATTGTGGTGTCAATGGACTTGTGAAGATGAGCTGAAGAGTGGCTCACCCATAGTGGACTATGGGGGAGCAATCATCTAGTCTTCATCGAGCCAACGCAATCAAGAAAGGTGGTCCATCTTGAGGGAGTCAAGATCGTCATCATCTAGCTCAAGTGGACCATGTGCAAGGCAAAGGTTTGCCCTTGATAGGTTTTCTATTTTACCGGTCTCATGGTGGTAGTAGGGAGACCGGGTTATATGATCGTTTGCCGTACTATCAAGGGGGGCTCTCAAGTTGGTAGCTTGATCGTATCGTTAGTAGAGAGCTCAAACCCTTGCATCCTTGCATCATGTTTCTTGGTTCTTGTTTGGTTCTCTTTGTGAGTCTTAGAGATTATGGTCATCTTGATGACAAGCTTGAGTTCATCGAAAACAGAGTTCACATGCGTCTTCTATGATGTTTTCGGTTTGGAGGTTTTACCGGTCTTTTCCGAGGAAGGGTTCTCACCATTTTCCTTTGGGACTTTTCTCATTTGCTTATTCTTGATATTTCTATCAAGATTGTGTTATCCCATGTCGTTAGCTTTCCAACAAACTTGCTTTCGTTGAATTTGGAGTCCGTTTGCAAAAGTTGTGGCTGTTTTGGTAAAGGCTGCAGCGGTACTACCGCGACTAGAGCGGATATAATTTTTTACTACCGCTCCAGAGCAGTACTACCGCGGCTCCTGAGCGGTAGTACCGCCCCAGAGCAGTACTGTCGCGGCTCCTAAGCGGTAGTACCGCTCCGGACCAAAATCTCGTGTTTTGCTCAGCGGAAGTAGGCACAAAAGTATTTTTTTAGTACCGCTCGCAAGCAGTAGTACCGCTACCATTTGCGGTAGTACCGTGAGGTCGAGCGGTAGTACCGTGAGGACGAGCGGTACTACCGCTCCGAAGGTTCTTTTGGCCTTTTTGCCTCCTCGCTGTTGTGTTTCAAAGGGGTACTACCGCCCTAGCGGTAGTACCGCTCCTTGGAGCGGTAGTACCGCTCTGTGCGGGCTGTGAGCATAACAGTTGGATTCGAGAGCTCCTATAAAAGGGGGTCTTCTTTCCCATTAAACCTTATCCTTTGAGCTCGTGTTCTTCCCCCATTGTTGACCTTCTTCGAGCTTGCTAACTCTCAATCCCTCCATGGATTCTTGCTAGTTTTTGAGGGAAAAGAGAGAGGAGATCTAGATCCACATTTCCACCAATCACTTTCTCCTCTATGTGAGGGGAACCCCTTGGATCTAGTTCTTGGAGTTCTTGGTGTTCTCCTTCTTGTTCTTCCTCTCATTTTCCTCCCTAGCATTAGTTGCTTCGGTGGGATTTGAGAGAGAAGGACTTGGGCACTCCGTGTGCCCTTGCCATTGCAATTGGTGCATCGGTTTGAGTTCTCCATGGTGATACGTGGAAGTTACAAGTTGAGAAGCTTATTACTCTTGGGTGCTTGGTGCCCTTGATCTTGTTCCTCTTGGGTGCTTGGGTGCCCTAGACGGTTGGTGGTGTTCGGAGCTCAATCATTGTGGTGTAAAGCTCCGGGCAAGCATCGGGGTCTCCAATTTGACGGGTACCGGTGACCACCCCCAAGGGTTGCCAAAGTGTACGGGTTCGGTGACCGCCCCCAAAGGTCGCCATCTGTATGGGTTCGGTGACCGCCCTCAAGGGTCCCTTAGTGGAATCACGGCATCTTGCATTGTGCGAGGGCGTGAGGAGATTACGGTGGCCCTAGTGGCTTCTTGGGGAGCATTGTGCCTCCACACCGCTCCAAACGGAGATTAGCATCCGCAAGGGTGTGAACTTCGGGATACATCATCGTCTCCGCGTGCCTCGGTTATCTCTTACCCGAGCCCCTTTACTTATGCACTTTACTTTGTGATAGCCATATTGTTCTTTGTCATATATCTTGCTATCACATAGTTGCTTATCTTGCTTAGCATAAGTTGTTGGTGCACATAGGTGAGCCTAGTTGTTGTAGGTTTTGTGCTTGACAAATTAACTGCTAGGTTTATTCCGCATTTGTTCAAGCCTAAACCATAATTATTTTAAAGCGCCTATTCACCCCCCCCCTCTAGGCGACATCCTCGATCTTTTACCAGTGCTCGCCTAAGTAATAAAAATCCTACCGAGTGGAGAGCAAACCTCCCACTCGGGGTTAGCTGTGGCCCAGTGCTTGCCTAAGTAACAAAATCCTACCGAGTGGAGAGCGAACCTCCCACCCGGAGGCTTAGCTGCAGTCCCGTACTCGCCGAAGTTTGAAAAATCCTACCGAGTGGTGAGCAAACCTCCCACTCGGGGGCTTAGCTGCAATCTCGTACTCGCCTAAGTTTGAAAAATCCTATCGAGTGGTGAGCGATCCTCCCACTCGGAGGCTTAGCTGCAGCCAAGTGCTCGCCTAAGTTTGAAAAACCTTTCCGGGTGGTTGACATGGACGTCAAGACCATTGCTGGATGCGTAGCTGATGAGCTGATCAATGCTCCTCAAGGATCACCCAATTGGTTGACAGGAATGTCAAGACCATTGCTGAGTGCCTTGCTGATGAGCTGATCAATGCTACTCAAAGGCCACCTGATTGGTCGACTGGAACGACAAGACCATTGTTGAGTGCCTTGTTGATGAGCTGATCAATGCTCTTCAAGGATCACCGAATCGGTTGACAAGAACATCAAGACCATTGCTGAATACCTTGCTGATGAGCTGATCAATGCTCCTCAAGGATCACCCAATTGGTTGACAGGAACATCGAGACCATTGTTGAGTGCCTTGCTGATGATCTGATCAATGATGCTCAAGGATCGTCCAATCAGTCGACTGGAACGCCTCACTGATAAGCTAATCAAGGTTGCCCAAGGATCACCCGATCAGTCGAATGGCCAACCTTTTCCAGCAGCTGCATCAAGCAAACAGACAACAATTCGAGGGAAAAACGGTTTTCGTTCGAAGACAAACGCAGTTTATGAGGTGACAAATCCAAAGTTTCTTAACCGCAAAATAAAGTGCTCGGGCATCAGGCCCGAAGGAGTTTTAATGGTTACAAATTCACTCGGCATTCCGAGGCAAATAAAAGTGATAGCATAATGTTTTTCTTTTGTTACTCGGCGGGAGAAGGACTGGCCGGGTCGCAGAAGCTGTCGAGGTCGATGCTGTCGGCGATGCGAGTGGCTGCCTCGAGGAAAGTGTCCATGAAATCCTGGAAGGAGTGCTTCTTAGTGTTTGCCACTTTGAGAGCTGCCAACTTGTCTTCCTTAGCTTCCTTGCAGTGCACTCGGACCAGAGACAAAGCGACATCTGCACCACAGCAGGCAGAGGATTTCTTCCACTCTTGCACTCGACTTGGAATCTGGTTTAGCCGAGCCATCAAGGACTCGAGGTCTTGAGACAGTTCCGCCCGAGGCCAGAGCTCAGCGTCCACTCAGGTCATCACCACCTTCAGCCGAGCCAGATAGTCGACTGCACCGTCCAAGCGTGATTCCAGTCGAAGCAAGTTCATCGCAACTTCATCTTTCATGGGACAGTTGATGGGGTCGAGACCTGTCTCGACCCGCCCAGTTTCGGCCTCAAAGTCCTGACACAGTTCTGTCCCATTGCAAAAGTGAGTCGATGACGAGATGATAAAGTTCAATCGGCAACAAAGTGATGAGTCGACTGATCATACCTTCAAGCTTTAGAACAAGTTTGGCGGCGAGTTACTCCAGATAGGACTCTAGCTTGTCGGTCTTGGTCTTAAGGCCGCCAACTTCAGTGGTCAGATTTTCCTTGTCCTTCTTTGGTTGCTGAACTTCCTGGTTGGCGTCTGTGATGGCAGCCTTCAGCTTCTCGTTCTCCTCATCCAGTTTGTTGACCGAAGCCAGCTTCTGGTCCGCAAGCTTCGTCTTCTCGCGTGCCTCCTTCTGAGAGGCTGCCAGATCCAGATCCTTCTGCTCCAAAGCCTCCTTCATCCTCTCTAAAGAAACAACACTCTTTAGACGAGACTGAAGTTGACGATTTTCACTACGCACATCTGCTCGTGTGAAATCACTCGGTTCAAAGAGACTGAAGGAAAAACTAGCACGAAGCATGAAGTTACAAAACAGACAGGATGGTCGAGTGATTACCTCCCATGATGGCCGTTTCTTGTTGGGCAGTCTTCAGATTCTTCTTCGCAAGTTCGAGGTCAAGTTCAACACTGATATGTTTCTTCTTCAACTCGGTGAGCCGAGCTCCAAGATCACAAGACCTTTGCAACCAGAAAGACAGAACATATCAGTCGACAGATCACAGAGCCGAGTGAAAGCAAAGAGTTACTCTAAGACTACTGCCGAATCAAGTTTTCAACAGTAGTCTCGCGGACTACACCCAGTGGGTGCACTTAGCGTGCCCCCACTGGATCAGATCAATACTCAGCATGAGTTCAAAAAAGAAAGAAAGAGAGACACATCATTAGACCTCGGTCGACTGCCAGCAGCCGACCGTGGTCTCGGGGACTACACCTAGTGGGTGCACTCGACGTGCCCCCACTGATTCGAAAAGTGCAGAATTGAAGATTTCCTGAGTTCTAAACGAAAGAACACCCGGTGGGTGATCAGATATAAAAGTGACATCCAGAAATTTCAGTCGGAGTTTTGCTGACCTGAACGTTGGTCTGAAGAGCAGTGCTAGCGGTGTAAGCTATCTGACTGGCTTCATGCATCACTTTCACCTGCTCCATGACAAGGTTCGCCTGGCGAAGAGCTTCCCTAGCAGCACTCAGTGAGTCGTCTAGAGTTTGATATGTAGCAAAGAGAGATGGCTCCAGAGGGGCCGAAGTAGCTGCCGGGTCAGATGAGTGGAGTTGTACCGGTGCAGCATGTGTCTGCGCAGTCGACCCTGGCGGACGATCAGTCGTCAACGGGTTAGCGAATGTGACGTTGGTCCGGACCATCGCTTCAGGCGCCGGTGTCGACTGAGGGACCTGGACTTCAAGCTTCCTCCTGCTTAAGCTTCCACTCTTCTTCTTCCTCTCCTGTAGAGGCACTTCTTCTTCGTCGTCATCAGGAAACACAATGATATCTTGTGGAGCTACGTAAGAAGAGAAATGTCAAGTTTTCAGTCAATTCGCCATCCACTCGACTAAACAAAACTTGGTCGAATGAACTTACCAGGTCGAGAGGTGGCCTCTTCGTCTCCTGGTGCCTTGTCGACGTCCATGTCAGTGGCAGCAGAGGTAGGGCTGGAAAGACACAAGGATGGGTTGGTCAGATCAAGAAATTTTTCAGTCGACTTACGGAAAAACGAACAAGATACCCACCCTGAGGCAAAGGGGACGTCCATCTTAATGCGCGGCAGTGTCTTTCGAGCCTTGGAGGGAGCAACTCTAGGCTACTTGGCCACCTTCTCCGTCGGCTCCGGAGTCGACGTCCGAGTGCGCTTTTGGGTATTGGCACTCGGACCCACACCTTTCCCGCGCCCGCCGACCGGGTCATGCTGCTGTTTGGATCGACATTCGGAGCGCGTTGGCGAGTCGACTTCCTCCTCCTCGTCCTCCTCCTCGCTCTCCTCCTCTTCCTCGTCGTCTTCCTGAGAATCCCACTCGTCACTATCTTCCACGCTGTCCTCCCCCTCCTGGGTCTGCTCCAAAGACTGCTCGCCATTGGGCATCGAATGCATCTCAGTGAACACCTGTAGAACAAAGTTGGTCAAACATGAGTCGGTCAATCTCAAGTACAGTCGGAACATGAATGGGAAACAGTCGGAGCGAAAAGCATACCTTGTCGGGTGGGTTGTCGCTGCTAAAGGGGACGACTCGCCTAGATCCTCTGGGATTGTCCTGATTGCCTGTAATGCTTCTCAGCCACGAAGCTACTGTTGCAGACGGTACTTCTTCTGGATGAACCCGTGCGGTGTCGTCCGGTCCGGAATACAGCCACATCGGATGATCGCGGGCTTGGAGAGGCTGGATACGTCGATTGAGGAACACCTCCAACAGATCCAGACCCATGACACCATCATTGATAAGCTGGACCACCCTATCTACCAACATCCTCGTCTCCATGGTCTCGCCAGTCGTAACTTTCAGCGGGGCAGGAGTCTGGACTCGGTAAAACGAGAAGTGGGGAAGGTCAGTCGACTGACCTGGAGCCACGACATCCTGGCAATAGAACAAAGTCGATTGCCAGCCTCTAACGGAATCAGGAAGAGTCATAGCAGGAAAGGCACTCCCTTTCCTCTTTTGGATACCTAAACCCCAACACATCTGGATGACATGGGTTTTTGAATCACTCGACTTTGCCTTCTTTACCGATTAAGAATGAATAGTGAAGATGTGCTTGAAAAGGCCCCAGTGTGTTCGACACCCCAAGCAGTTCTCGCACATCGACACGAAAGCAGCTAAATACGTCATGGTGTTGGGGGAGAAGTGGTGGAGTTGAGCACCAAAAAAGTTCAGAAACCCCCGGAAGAAGGGGTGCGGGGGAAGTGAAAAGCCGCGGTCGACATGGGTGGCGAGCAGAACACACTCACCTGGCTGAGGCTGAGGGCTCATCTCCCCCTCCGGCAGCCTTGCCGCTCCCTTGGCGATTAACCCCGACTCCGCCAACTCATCCAGGTCCTCCTGCTGAATCGAAGACCGGATCCAATTGCCCTGGATCCAGCCCGGCGGCAGCCTCGCCCGCGATGCTGCTTCCTGCCCTTCGCCACCTCCTTCGTCTTCTTTGCGCGCTCTAGCGCCGCCGTCTTGTCCTTCACCATGGCGACCGGGCAGTGGCGTCGGAGCGGGAGAGTAAGGTGTGGCGGAGAGACGGAGAAAGAAGAAGGAAGAGAAGATGTGCACAGTACCGGCGCCTCGGTCCGGCCACCTTATAAGAGGTTGTTTCCGAGTGACTGATGCGTGGGACCAGGCGATCCCGTCAAATCCTGCAACAGTCGCGCGCAGCGTACGTGGCGAAAAAGACAGCACAGGAATCGAGGAATCACTATTTATCCGCTCCGCCCGCTTCAGCACTCCCCGTCTGGCGCACTTCCCCGAAATTTTGTATCCCGCAGAATCCGGGATGCACTGCAGGCAATCGCGCCCAGGATCCCGCACTCCAACGCGACACTCGGCACATAAGATCAACAGTTCACTCGACTGTCCACTGAATGGATCAAGGCGACTGAGTCGACACCAAACATCGACGCGGGCACTCAGACGTGCAGAAAGCGCTCGCGAGATCCCTAGGCTCAGGTCAAGCTTAATTTCAGTCTATTTTGCACTCGCACCTTAATCCATTCGGGGGCTACTGATGAGGGTACAGACCTGGGGTAGGGTCATAGACTTGACCTATACGTCCTACCCAAGGTCACTATCCTAGAAGATAAGAAGACCAAGAATCCACTCGACGGTGTAATCACTCGACCATCATTCCCCACTTTCACTCGACTGTATGGGAATGACTCGACCATATTGAAGACCAGGAGTCGGAAGAGCGCACAACGACCGGGCATTCATTCCTTAGTCTTCATGAGCATTAAGAGTATTTAAGGCTGCCGTTACCAGTAACTCCCTTACTTTATGTACATTAAGCCCCTTGTAATGGAGGTTAGCTGGGGTCCTGGCGCACTCTATATAAGCCGCCCCCTCCTCTGGGACAAGGGTTCGCACCCCCTGTAACACAACACACATAAACCAATCGACCGCCTTCGGGCACCGAGACGTAGGGCTATTACTTCCTCCGAGAAGGGCCTGAACTCGTAAACCTCGTGTGTACATCTTCGCCATAGCTAAGATCTTGCCTCTCCATACCTACCCCCCTTTCTACTGTCGGACTTAGAACCACGACAGCCGACGCCATCGCCCAAGCCCGCCGTCGACTGATCCCGCCGTCGCTGGGAGCCCGCACGCTGTCGGGAGTCCCACACCCATGGATCTGGGTGCTCGTGCACCGCCGCGAGCCCGCTGACTTCGGGATCCGCCACACCGTCGGGAGGGCCACACCCCACGGATCAGGACTCCCGCGCCACCGCGGATCCGTGAGAGGGAGGAGAGACCCTCCGCCGCCGCCATCGCACGCACGAACTTTGCCCGGCGCCGACCATCGGCAGCGTCGGAGGGGAGGGGGAGAAGGATGCTGGAGGGTTACTAGGCGGCGGCGGCTGAGCCCTTCCGAACCGCCCGCGTGGGGAGGCGACGCGATAGTTACGCGAGAACCTACTGTCTACTAAAATCGGGGGATAGATGAATCAAAACAAATAAGTAGAAGGTGTGTCTAAGTCTTAGTCGAGTGAGACTTAATTAAGTCTCAGTCAAGTGATAGTGTATATGGAAAGAAAATTGAGAAACTAAACAGAATTTTTTGTACGAATCTCAATGCAAGACCAATGAAATACAATAACAAAGTCTAAATCGACGGAGACTCGGCAAAACTGATGAGTAACAGTGCGACAGCGGCACCCACGTGGCTCCCTGTCAAGAAACAAGCAATGATGTCGATTGTTTCCAGTGCGAAAGTTAAAAAATGAGATTGGTCTAAAAAAAATGAGATTGGTCTACAACTGTTGACGCTACGTCAACGGGTTTTGAACTTGTGGCCAGCCCACCCCCGCGAGCCATCCGGCGGCGGAGTACGTAGCAGGTGGACGAGTGTATATATACGACCTTCAGAACAAGTTCGGTAGCGACGCGTAGAGCACTGTTGCCGAGTTAATTCGTCAGATCTCAACGTAGAAGTAGGGGTACTCCTATTTACATCGGCGTCAACATAATTCGATCAGCGCCGTCGAGAACGTGGGACTGTGGGAGTAGTATACGATAAAATGGGAAAAATTTGGTGTTTTGACCCTTTTTTGCAAACAAAATCGGGAACTGACCCCAGTTTAGAAAAATTTCGAGATCTGACCCTTTTGCCTACCGCCAGAGGTCCTCGCGGTAGGATTGCGTGCCCTACCGCCATACCCTACGGCGGTAGGCCCTTTGACGGCGACTGACGGCCGTTGGTAGGCGCTGACGTGGAAAAGGGCCTACCGCCATCCCCTGCGGCGGTAGGTTACTGGAGCCGACCGCCATACCCTCTGGCGGTAGGGTCCTGTGTTCTGGATAAGGTGGGGAGGGGCTGGATATTCCCCCCCTCCTCAACCACTCATTCAGCCCACATCACCTCTCCACCGAGCTCAACTCTCCCCCCCCCCTCTTTCTTTGAAGCACAAGAGCCTCCCAAATCTCTCTCATTTGTTTGAGATTTCTCCGGTGGATTATTATCATTTTCATCACTCAAGGTGGCTCTCTCATTTCCCCTCATTTTGATTGGTTGATATTTTTGTTTACTTTGCATTTGCTCATTTGATTGCAAACCCTAGCTCATCATTTTGGTGTGGTCAAATCAATTACTATGATCCATTTAGGTTTATGTTTGTGATTTCCTTATGTATGATGTGCTTAGAATTGCTTATAGAAAAGTTTGTGTGCCTAGATCTAGTGCTAGTCTTAATGTACATAATGGGGATTAGGTTATGCTTAAGAAAGCAACTAAAGCTAAGTTACTTTAATAGCAACTTTTCGAATTGTAGGATGGCACCGTTCGTTTTCTTTGAAACTTCTGCTGAGGCGGCGGCGAACCGTGAACGCGAATTGATTGAGGAAAAGATGAACTTGTGGATCGAAGCCATTGATGCGTTGAATGCGGAGTGTAGGGCCTTTTCATATAATTATTTCAATAAAGACCGTTTCGAAAATTTCATAACAAAAAAGGAGAGGCTGATGAAGAAGCTCAAGACGGCGGAAAAAAATTGTAGGCGTGATCTTGCAATGCAAATTACATTGTGTGCGACAACGGCAGAATATGCTGAGATAGACATGGGCAATCATGGTCAGGTCATTGATTGGTTAGTTCGCCAACCATTCTCGTCGGATGAGAACCGGGCATCTCGTTGGGCATGGGTCAAAGAAAGAAATGATGTTATTTGTTGCAATCCGGGACCGTACGCCGCATAGTATTGCATGAGGCTATGTAATCTTTGTCATTTGGACTGTAATGACATGTACCCTATGCTTGGTCGTCGTTTGAACTGCTATGACTTGTACCCTTAACATTTGAACTCATTAAGAACTTGGTGTTGTATGTCATATCAAGTAACCGAGTGTTGTACTCTACTTAATTTATTTTATGTTTTTGTTTATGTCATCTTAAACCCGTATATTCATGTAGGATGGACAGTCGATCCATGACTATGAACATAGCGTGTGAGAAGATCATGGCGGAGCGACACCGTTGCTTGAAGAAGGAATGTGAAGCATGGTTGAAGAGTTGTGATGAGGCAAATGCGGCCATGAAGGATTTCAGCAAGTATCACTTTATCGAGGAACCTTCTGATGCTAAGGAGAAAAAAGCATTCCGAAAGCTTGTGAAGGAGAAAGAGAGGATGCTTGATGAGCTGCAAGACCGGGAATATTCTTACAGACACACTTTGGTAGTTGAGATTGCGTTCACTACAAGCAAAGAAGAATCCCGTGAGATGGACTTGAGGAAACCCGGGCAGGTCATAGGATGGGCAATCAAACAGGGCTGTCAGAGAATCCCGCTCGCCGTGCTGCATGGGCTTGGTTCCGTGAAACGAATGGTGTTCGATGAGCAATTGCTGCCAACATCTTGGGAAGAATGTTATATGCGGCCTCATAATCACCATGCAACATCCTAATAGCGTTTGCCTTCGCCATCCATGCCTTCCCGTACTTGACCGGGTGTCCGAATTGTTCCTCAATCGAAGACATGAGAAACTTAACCTTCACGGTTGGATCATGTGCTATTTGATGCAACAATTTATATCCTAGATACTCCGACGTGAGTTGACGGTGTCCTTTGCTTTGGTCGGCCTTGTCCGGGGGTACGCACGTGTGAGTCCCAACATGACTCTTCAAGACCCATTGCCCGGTTTCTTTGATTTTTCTACCGCGGACCATCCATTTGCAACCTTCTTTGTCACATTTGACCGTGTACCAAAGTTTTTGATTTGAATGACCAACAACAAACGGTCTATGGTTCCTAATGGCATAGTCACACGACCATATCTTGAACTCTACCAAAGAACCAAACTTGATGCCTTTCTTCAAATGAGCATTCTCATCCTCATTTTCTGGTCGAGGATCACTGAATTTGGGGCACGGTGTTGGCTCGGACAACCATAATCTCATCCCACCATCAACGACTGCATTGTCCGCAAGACTCACATCTCTAAACAAAGGCGGCCCTCTCTCCTTGCCGGTCACCTTCTTGTAGATTTCGTTTTCTTGCGCAGTCAACCCATCCTCATCCAACTCTTCCTCCGGACCCTCGTCATCCGAGTTATACCCACACATACGGTTATAAGGGAGGGTACGGTCCATGTCTTGTTGCCGCACAATGACATCCAAGTTACCAATTGGATTGTAATGGATCTCTTCATTCTCCGAGTAAACATCCTCCTCTAGAGCAACAATAGCATCATCATCAACATGAGGAATAGAATCTTCTTCAACATGAGGAATAGCATCATGACGGAGTACTATGGCGCTAGCGCTGATATGATCTTCATTGGGTTGGCTACTTGGTGGTTGGCTAGAAGAATTGGGGACATACACCTCGGCACTGTCATCATGCATGGGGGAGGATGCATTGCGGTTGAGATCAATTTGCAAAGGAGGAGGAGGATCAACCTTTGTGGCAAAGATCTCAAGAGACTTGTCTTGTGATGCGTCTACTTTTTCCTTGTACACATTCCAATGCAATTGGGAGGTGATGGGCATACTCTTTAATCGGGACTTTACTCCCAATCCAACGTCATACCTCCCAATAAGCTTAACCTCGGCATTTGGGTCATTCCAATGTAAGACGCTTCTCACTTGAACTACAAGATCATCAAAGCTTGGACTTGTGTCAAAAACCATAGTCTCTTCCCCTTCATCGTCATTTCCAAGCATAAATGTCGACTTGTCCAAATAATGAACGTTTACGAGCTTATGCATCTAAGAAAATGGGAACAATATAATCAATCCATATATGTCATCCAACCAACACAAATGGACAAATGAACGAAATTTTGCATAACTACTATTCATACTAAAGTTAACATAACCATTAACCACTAACCCTAACCATAACCCCTAACATAACCACTATAACCCTAACCCCCAACATAACCACCAACATAACCACCCAACATCCCTAACCCTAACCCTAACACCAACCCCTAACATAACCACAACCCTAGCCATAAATGCATCATAAATGCACACAACAACATCAACACCTAGGGTTTGCAATAAATTGACCAAATCAACACAAAACAAAGATCTCAACCAATCAAAAGATGGGGGAATGAGGGAGGTACCTTGGGTGATGAAAATGCTCCGGATCCACCGATGAAATCCCAAGCAAATGGAGTGGATCTAGGGGGGGTTTGTGAGGGGGAGAGAGGGGGAAGAGGAGCTGAGCACGGGGAAGAAGATGAGTGGGGAAGAAGAGTGGTGGTGGGGCCCACAAACCAGCCCCTCCCCACCTTATCCAGAACACAGGACCCTACCGCCAGAGGGTATGGCGGTAGACTCCAGTAACCTACCGCCGTAGGGGATGGCGGTAGGCCCTTTTCCACGTCAGCGCCTGCCAACGGCCGTCAGTCGCCGTCAAAGGGCCTACCGCCGTAGGGTATGGCGGTAGGGCACGCAATCCTACCGCCAGGACCTCTGGCGGTAGGCAAAAGGGTCAGATCCCGAAATTTTTTCGAACTGGGGTCAGATCCCGATTTTGTTTGCAAAAAGGGTCAAAACACGAAATTTTGCCAAAAAAGGAGGGAATCTTGTATGCTTCATTCATCCTCTTTGGATCGTCGCTCTGCTTTGGAAACTGTCCCCTGTAGCTGCTGCAAGCGCACAGCGGAGTATACTTTTAACAGCGTGTTTTTTTTTTGACAGGAGAGTTTAACAGCGTGTTAATGAAGCAAACAAGCAAGCATGCACTCTAAGCAGATAGGCTTTGGGATTTTAAATACGCCCTGGCAGAACATGCAGACGGTTCCCTTAATAAACAACAAAAGAATATAATACTGGAGCCACGACGGGTTGTAGTACGTAGACTACGTACGAGCGGCTCGCTTTCAGCTAGTTTACGCTTACCAAGACAGCGATCTGACTTTGCGCGCCCATTAAAGGCTCGGCAGCCGCCTCGCAGAACGCGGGGCCGGGCAGATTCATCCATTTGTTTAGCGATCGCAGACATCTTTTACACGGCCAAGCAATGCCTATGTACGGTGGGACGCACATGATCTGATACCATCGCCCACTTTCGCGTGCCTCCAGTCCAAGAAATTAGCACAATTCGCGTGTCGAGTTGCCGACGGGATTATCAACGACGACTAGTGCGCATTATATATACACTACAAATCCAATCAGTGTTCATATAGTAGTTCATTTTGTTCTTGAAACTACTATAGTTCATAATTAATCCATACTGAAGCAGAATCTTCACATAGTACCAGTATGTTTTAGATATGTACTCCCTCCGTCTCATACTAGTGTCAAAGACACTCTTATATTGTGAGTGGTGTCAACACTCTTATACTACGGGGCGAAGGGAGTAGTAACTAGAAGTGCAAGTGCGTGCGAGCATCCATGTTATTGGCTACCGAGCAAAACAAGAAAGCGGGAAGTTAATCACGGGTTACCACGTCGGTCTGAGGAACATGACACGAATGATTTAGCCCAGTTGTGAGCCGCGCGCCGGGGTTGCTTGCGGTGCGCAACGTTCGTCCTCGCCTCGCCTCGCATGTGACCTTCCTGCCTGGCTCCATGTTATACTAGTGCAGTGCCCATGAGGATGAGGAGAACATGCATGGCATGCTACCGCTACTGACTAGCCAAAGCCGGCCCTGATGATGGCTACCGTAGCAAGCACTAGCATCGGATCACTCGCCTAATTAGTATACATCGCCTACCCCCCGAAATGATGCGGTGCCTAGGTTGTTCGTAGCACTGCGCCCGCGCGATGCTGCCGCTTTACGTGGTGGATCCACATGCATGCACAGCCGCGCAAACTGCTTGCGCGGCGCATCTAGCTGTTAAATTTGCTGCTCCCTCCGATTTTGTCATTTCTTCCGACGTCAAACTGGTTCTTTGGCCTTGTTTGTTAAAACTTTGATTGGATCCGGATCATTTGTGGATTCGTTTCACTATCAAAGCTGATTTTGCGCCCTGTTGTTTCAACTTTGATTCATTCAAATCACCTGTGAATTCGCTTCAGTGGCCATTGAAGTACACTTTAAGGTGCTTCAATCACTTGCATGAAAAATGATCCGATCGATTTCAGATCCAGCTTCGCTCGCAAAGCAGATTAGAAATAACTATTTATTTCAGCTTCACTCGCAAAGATGAATCTCAAACAAAATAGGTGTTTGTTTTAGATTTCACGTTCAACTTCAGTAACAAAGCTAAATATTGCCCATGATGCGCGTTTTGGCATCAACTTCGTATATTCTACCTCTAGCTGGGATGGGCGGATTTCATACATTGATTGTTAGATCCAAAATGTCTGGCCTCAAACCAATCTTGCACATACAAACTAGATAGCTTATATATGGTCCTCCCGCTAATGAAAACTGGTGCTAGAACACCAGACACTTTCAGACCAATCTCGTTACAAAGCTGCCACATCAAACTTGTCGCTAAAGTTCTTGCCAAGAAACTAAAACCTCGGTTCCCCATGTTAGTAGGTGGAGATCAAACCGGTTTCCTCTCCATTAGATGCATAAACGAAAACTTCCTCTACGCGGTCGATCTACTTAAGTGTGGCCACAAGCTTAGAACTCAAACCATTTTGGTCAAACTTGACTTTAAAAAAAGTGTTCAACTCTCTTGCTTGGCCTCCTCTCCTCAACGTCTTATAATTTTGAGGCTTCCCACCACATTGGATCAAAGGCAACAGTCCAACCCTGTTCATAAGCCCATTGACAGACCCAACTAGTCGCTCGGCATTCGAAGGCAACAGTCCACAGTCCCGCGGGTGGGGCGGCATGTATGGTCAATCAGTTGTCCCGTTAAGGTAATGACTGCCTTTCCTCGGGAGCACCTTCCCGAGTAGGTAATCTCCATTACTCCGCCCCCTTGCATTCTGCCAAGAATCGCCTCCAAGCTGCAGTCATCCACCCGGCCAACCCAATCCACTTTTCATCGACGACCAACACAACCTCCACAGCTACAAACATCACGTCCTTCCCCTTCGACCCCATGCTATTCCTCCCACCAAACCACCACAGCGTCCAAGTGGAGGGACGCCCTGCTAGGGTTCGAGTGCTGTCAGGGGATGCGCCACCAATGCACGAAGACTGGGCTATTGCTACCATAGTCCCAATGCCAAATCTGCCGATGGCATTCAACAAGGTCAGGGAGGTAATCTCTGATTTCTTCACTGACAGGAGGATAGGGTATTCTGAAATTGCTACTTGCCCTTTTGGCCAAGCGTACGTCAAATTGAACAGTGTCTTCGTCCGAGATGATCTGGTTAACACTAGTCCTCATCCGTATACGAATGTGCATGTCATTTTCGAGAAACACAATAGAGGTCTGAATTGGAGGAAGTTAGTCCTAAACAGAGTGGTGTGGATTCTACTCTGTGGGTACCCGTTAGACAGAAAGAATATACAAGATATTAATGACACTGTTAGTAAATTTGGAAAGTTTGTGATGTGGGATCGAGTGAGAAGCACATGTGCCAATCAGATGGTCAAGATTAAGGTCGAGGAACTGCGAGATATCTCAACTAGCATTGTCTTTGGGGATGGGGACAACTCGGATTCTTTGACAGTGCCAGTGGTAATTCTCCAGCACCACATTCTTGGAGAAGAACCACATGATGAAGATCCAGTTGACCCCCATGGAAATCCTCACCCCATCCCTAACCAGGTCAACTTTCACCCAAATCAACACAACCACTTTGTTGGCCCTATTCAGCAGCATGAACATGAAGAGGTCCAAGCCATGGTCAATCAACAGCAAGCACCACGCTTAGATCTGAATATGATGCTTAATCAAGCTGAGAATGATGCACTGGAGATAGAAGAAGAACAAGAGATGCCAGGGTGGGGTCATTGGGCTATACCAGATGCTAATCCTAACATTGATCTGGAAAACCATCAGGGTGAGTTTCTAGAATTAAATGAGCTCATGACACCTCTGGACATTGTGGAACAACAAGCAGCTTATAATATGGATCATAGCAGTCTGACCATGGGAATTTCAGATAATAGTGGTAACACCGGAGCATCTGCAAATGGTCCTTTGGTGCGAATGCATCCTGATCTGAATTTGATTAATGGGCCTGACCTCCTCCAGAGATATCCCAACAACCTCCAGAGATAGAAGTTGTTGCAATGGGTCATGTGGGGGGCTTTGAGGTCATGATGCAGAATTCTAATACTTCTAAATTTCAGAGAATGGAAGACCCCATGCACTTTGAATGGCTTGCCAGCTCTAATATACTTGCCCCTACTGGAACCTCTGCTATGGGGAGTAAAGCCATCAGTGATCTAGAGAAGGGGGAACAGGAAAATATCACCACAGTACAGGAAAGGGCTGACAAATACCAGGGATTAGATGCAGATCCACTGCCCCCCACCTCAAATTGATGTGGTGGTCCCTACAAACTCTGCTTTGGTGGCACAGGATAATCTTGATCCTATTTCTCTGGAGGTCAACCATGGCACAAGTGACAAATGTCCTTCTGATTTATCTGCTCCACCTGGTTTCCCTACTCCTGCTTTCCTAAATGATAGACATATCATCAATGCAGGGTTAGTTCA
This sequence comes from Triticum dicoccoides, assembly GCF_002162155.2. Lineage (NCBI taxonomy): Eukaryota > Viridiplantae > Streptophyta > Magnoliopsida > Poales > Poaceae > Triticum > Triticum dicoccoides. Next base: position 418,917,042 of record NC_041387.1, read on the forward strand.
AACCCCTAACCAAGAAGAAGATCCTGTTTGGGCTGAAATGGTGATTAACAACAAGGAGACGGAGTATCTAGGGAAGGAAGGAGCTGTCATATGGAAGAAACACTTTGCACCTACTATAACAGATAAGGATGTCATTCATGTACCTATTGATTGGGTCAATTTTTTGTCTGTTACTCTACTGTCTGATAACCCACAAGTGTAGGGGATCGCAACAGTTTTTGATAAGTAAGAGTGTCGAACCCAATGAGGAGCTAAAGGTAGAATAAATATTCCCTCAAGTTCTATCGACCACCGATACAACTCTACGCACGCTTGACGTTCGCTTTACCTAGAACAAGTATGAAACTAGAAGTACTTTGTAGGTGTTGTTGGATAGGTTTGCAAGATAATAAAGAGCACGTAAATAAAAAGTAGGGGTTGTCTAGATAAAGAAGCAATAAAGTAAATATTAATAGAGAGATTTTTGTCACGAGAAAGTTATTTGTCCCTAGGCAATCGATAACTTAGACCGGTAATCACTATTGCAATTCTATTTGAGGGAGAGGCATAAGCTAACATACTTTCTCTTCTTGGATCATATGCACTTATGATTGGAACTCTAGCAAGCATCCGCAACTACTAAAGATTCATTAAGGTAAACCCAACCATAGCATTAAAGCATCAAGTCCCCTTTATCCCATACGCAAAAAACCTACTTACTCGGGTCTGTGCTTCTGTCGCTCACGCTACCCACCATAAGCAAATCATAAACATATTGCAAACCCTACAACGGGGATCCCTCATGCTTGCGCGACACGGAGGGCACCATAGGACAACACCAATAATAAAACATGCAATTCGAACCAATCATGATCATCAATCAACCCATAGGACAAAACGGATCTACTCAAACATCATAGGATAGTCATACATCATTGGGAAATAATATATAGCATTGAGCACCATGTTCAAGTAGAGATTACAGCGGGTAAGAGAGGGGTTACACCGCTGCATAGAGGGGGGAAGAGTTGCTGATGAAGGCGGTGAAGTTGTTGGTGAAGATCGCGGTGATGATGATGGCCCCCGGCAGCGTTCCGGCGCCACCGGAAGCAAGGGGGAGAGAGCCCCCCTTCTTATTCTTCTTCCTTGACCTCCTCCCTAGATGGGAGAAGGGTTTCCCCTCTGGTCCTTGGCTCCCATGGTGTGGGAGGGGCGAGAGCCCCTCCGAGATTGGATCTATCTCTCTGTCTCTCTCTATTTCTGCGTTCCAGATTTTGCCCTTTCACCGTTTCTTTTATATCTGGAGATCCATAACTCCGATTGGGGTGAATCTTTCGCCCACATTTTTCTCATAAAATTAGCTTTCTTGTGGAAAAAGAAGAGCATCAACCGCCTTACGAGGTGCCCACGAGGGTCCAGGGCGCGCCTGCCTCCCTGGGGCGCGCCCCCTGCCTCGTGGCCCCCTCGGGCACCGTCTTGCGTTGATTTTACTTCCCAAAAATCATAAATATTCCAAAATAATTCTCCGTACGTTTTTATCCCGTTTGGACTCCGTGTGATATAGGTTTTCTGCAAAACATAAAACATGCAACAAACAGGAACTGACACTGGGCACTGGATCAATATGTTAGTCCCAAAAATAATATAAAAAGTTGCCAAAAGTATATGAAAGTTGAAGAATATTGCCAAAAGTATATGAAAGTTGCCATTCGTTATTCCAAGATCCTGCCCCATCACTGAGAATATCATACAAACTGATTCTTTGGTTGATCAGGTCACACAGGAGCAAGAAGTTACCTCCCCCTTGAATATTGCTTCCAGGACCTCCATCACAGCCTCCCCAACTTCTGCTATGCACAACCACAAAAAGAGGAAGGACAAAGTACCACTTGTTGAAACTGAGGTAAGGAGAAGCTGTAGATTACAAAAACTCACCAAAGGATTTAAAAAGAACATCTGTGTGGACAAAAAATGTCTTGCTTGTCATGCTTTGGCACCCCAAATCCCTGCAAAGGTAGTTAAAAATCTTAACACTACTTTTTGCAAGGTATCGGCTAGGGATACATCGGAAGAGATTCTTGCCAGCAAGCCCAAGAAGATCAAGAACACCCATGCTGCCAAGGAGAGATCTAAAAGAAATTCTTCCTCCAAAGATGTTGACAAGGGAGCTAAGGAGCACAACAAATGATTAGTTCAGTGAAAGTGTCCTATCTTTTGGTCCTAGGTCTGTAATAACTAGTAGCAGTTTAAGCCAGCACTCAATGTTGGTCTTGGCAGTGCAACAGTACTATAATCTTTTGTTAGTGATTGTGAGACATATGTTATTAACTGTCTACCTCATGAGTTATCTATGCTCCCCAATCCCTACCACCCAATGTGTTCATGCCTGTCATATTCTTACCGCATGTTGTCTGAACTTGTGCTTGTTTGTACCTGCCATGGATACATGTCTAGTGCTATCACCTATACACTACTGAAGGATGCTGCTAATGCGACGCTACAATCAGAGACCCTTCGATGAAACTGTGTGTGATGTATTAATCACAAACGGTGATGTAAAAAACCGTCAAAAAGATGCAAAACATTTGCGATGGCGGATACAACAAACACGGTTCAGATTTTAGTTGCGTGTGCGATGCGGGGCATACGGTTCAGTTCAATGAACTCTTTGCGATGAGGCAGAACAACAGAAACGGGCAGCTAGATGAAGGCGTGTGCGATATACGGTATACAGTTCACTCGGATAAACTGTTTGTGATAAGGTGGAACAACAAAAACGGGCGTGCAATGAAGGGCATATAGTTCATTCTGATAAACTGTTTGTGTTGAGCCAAGAGAACAGAAACATTTCGTGTAAAGAAGATGTGTGATACGCGGCAAACATCCAATTATATAGGTGGCTAGTACACACATGACATTTCCAAACACCAAAGTAAACTATTACATGCATAATTAACTAGGATAAACAATCAGTTGATCATCATCTACTTCTTGTGATGCTTGTCGCCACTGCTCTACTAGGATAAATGGAACAATATTCTTTACTGTGAATAGTGTGCTCTATTGGGACACAAGTATATGGATCATAGCCTTGGGCGAGCAATGTGCCCGCACGCGTCGTGCTAGCTCGATGTTCCTTCTATGCTAAGTTTCAATTAATTGATGGCATTTTATGAACACGCCACCATTTCCCGCCATTTCCTCATCGGTTTCCCAGCGATATTGCGCATAAACCTAGGTGGTGCGCGACGCACGGAGGCAACAAGCACAGCCGGTAGCACATCCGCATTTTCAAAGCATGCCAACCCACCAAAGTGCCACCTCTGCCATCGACCTCCATGATGAGGAAAACGAGAAGACGCCACGGCCCGTCGAGGCCGAGGCGCTCCCCGGCAACATGATGGATGATGCCGTGATGCGTGTCATCGCCATGGTTGAGCAGACCCTTGGCACATGGCGCTTCAGTGCTGCGGATCAAGATAGGCATGTCAGCGCTGAGTGGCTACAGCTCACCGCACAACATGGTCGATGGCGCGCCACAGAGCAAGCTAGGCGCGTCCGCGCCAATAGGTTGTGGCTCGCCGCACAACGAGACCGTTGGAGCAGCGCAGAGCGAGAGGCGCGGTGCGCTACACAGCAAGAGCGGATCCATCGGCGCTTGCCTGCTATCGACAGGGCGTTGCAGCTGGGTACATATCCCGTTAGTACCCCCATTCCTCGCTAGGAGTGGGCAGAGGCCATCTGCATCATACTTGCACCGGCCGCCCGCCGCGCCTGTCGCATGGGTCGCGTCTTTCGCCTTGTCCGCGGCCCGCTCAATGCCAACGCGCTGGTCGCTAGGCTCGACCGCCTCCTTGGCCCAGGTGTCCACCTGGGCGCAGTAGAGGAACATGGTCGTCGCATCCTCGAGTTGGTGATCTTTGATGAAATAGCCAACTTGGAGATCGAGATCGCGCTCTAGATGTATCGCGAGCGTGTCGACCACTTGGACGAACGCCTGCACGAGTTCAGACAGAGCCAAGAGCTACCGTAGGCAAGGGTTGTTGGTAATGGTCTCATGGACGCATTTTATTTTGTTTTGCCGTTTCGATGTGGATCGCTATGTATTCACAGCAATTAAAATATTGCTCTGTTTTAATGTGTGTACTCTGTTTTCTCTTCTTATATGTTCTGTTTTAATGTGTGTATATATGCTTTCCATTCTGTATATGTGGATGATAACAGCTAGATACAAATTAGTATACGAAAACAGATAGAAAATGGAATTCATAATATATATTAATTGTTCATTAGTTCATCATAGAATATATAAAATATCATGCATAAAATTAAAAACGAACAATACTAAAACTAATAATCCCTCCCCGGGGCAGTATTCCGGCAGCCCCTCACTAGCAGCTCCCTGGTGCGCAGCACTTCCCAGCATGGAGGCAATACTCCGCCTCCTCCACCTCGTAGCGCTTGACGTACCGATCTGCCTCTTGCTGACGGACGAGCGCGAACGATCTTGCCATTTTGTTGGGCGCCCACTGGAACTCCTCGTCGGTGGCATGCTGAAGCTTATCGTCCCACCTCCACATAGCGATGAGGCGCCTAGCGCCTTTGACCTTCCTCGCGAAGTACCCGTCTTTGTACACCTCCTCCGCACGACGATGCGCCCGCCCCCAAAAGCTCTACCACCTCCTTTTTCCAGGCGGCATCACGGGCTTCACAGGCCGCCTGGTACCTGGCTTCCTCCTCCGCCATCTCCTTCTTAAACACCACTTGCCTGGCTTTCTCAGCCGACGACAGCGACTTCCACAGACAAAGATTGTACTGGCCCCAAAACCACTCCAAAGTTGGGAGGGGGGTCCGGCACAACCTCGTCCGGCGCGTGGGCAGATCGACGGTGCCATGTGATATGTCTCCAACATAACTATAATTTTTGATTGTTCCATTCTATTATATAATCATTCTTGAATGTTTTATAATCATTTATAGCAACTCTATATCATTTTTTGGGACTAACCTATTGACATAGTGCCTAGTGTTAGTTGCTGTTTTCTACTTCGCAGAAAATCAATACCAAACAGAGTCCAAACGCAGCGAAACTTTTTGTAGATTTTTTCTGGACCAGAAGACACATGTTGGGCCAAAGAAATACCAGAGGGTGGCTCCAAGGGGAGCACGACCCACCTGGGCGCGCCTGGGGGCCCAGGCACGCACTGGTGGGTTGTGCCCACCTCGGCCACCTCCCGCACCGCCTCTTTGTTCTATAAATACCCCGAAAATCCCAAAACCCTAGGGGAGTCGAGGAAACACAATTCCAGCTGCTGCAAGTTCCAGAAACACAAGATCCAATCTAGACACGATCACGGAGGGGTTCATCATCCTTATTAGTGCCTCTCCGATGATGCGTGAGTAGGTCATTGTAGACCTTCGGGTCTGCTACGTCTTGAGCTTGCGTTGGTTTTCCTTGAAGAGGAAAGGGTGATGCAGCAATAGTAGCGTAAGTATTTCCCTCAGTTTTTGAGAACCAAAGTATCAATCCAGTAGGAGGCTCCTCAGAAGTCCCACGCACCTACACAAACAAACAAAGAACTCGCAACCAACGCAATAAAGGGGTTGTCAATCCCTTCACGGCCACTTGCGAAAGTGAGATCTAGTAGAGATAATATGATAAGATAAATATATTTTTGGTATTTTATAATATAGATGCAAAAAGTAAAGATGCAAATAAAAGTAGATTGAAAGCTTAAAAGATAGACCCGGGGCCATAGGTTTCACTAGTGGCTTCTCTCAAGATAGCATAAGTATTACGGTGGGTGAACAAATTACTGTCGAGCAATTGATAGAAAAGCGAATAATTATGAGATTATCTAGGCATGATCATGTATATAGGCATCACGTCCACAACAAGTAGACCGACTCTTACCTGCATCTACTACTATTACTCCACACATCGACCGACTCCTGCCTGCATCTAGAGTATTAAGTTCATAAAGAACAGAGTAACACATTAAGCAAGATGACATGATGTAGAGGGATAAACTCATGCAATATGATATAAACCCCATCTTTTTATCCTCGATGACAACAATACAATACGTGCCTTGCTGCCCCTGCTGTCACTGGGAAAGGACACCGCAAGATTGAACCCAAAGCTAAGCACTTCTCCCATGGCAAGAAAGATCAATCTAGTAGGCCAAACCAAACTGATAATTCAAAGAGACTTGCAAAGATAACTCAATCATACATAAAAGAATTCAGAGGAGATTCAAATATTTCTCATAGATAAACTTGATCATGAACACACAATTCATCGGATCTCGACAAACACACCGCAAAAAGAGATTACATCGAATAGATCTCCACAAGAGAGGGGGAGAACATTGTATTGAGATCCAAAAAGAGAGAGGACGCCATCTAGCTAATAACTATGGACCCGAAGGTCTATGGTAAACTACTCACAACTCTTCGGAGGGGCTATGGTGTTGATGTAGAAGCCCTCCATGGTCGATTCCCCCTCCGGCGGAGCGCCGACGAAGGCTCCAAGATGGGATCTCGCGGATACAGAAGGTTACGGTGGTGGAAATTGTGTTTCGTTGGCTCCCTGGATGTTTTCGGGGTACGTAGGCTTATATAGGAGGAAGAAGTACGTCGGTGGCCGCCCGAGGGGCCCACAAGATAGGGGGCGCGTCCAGAGGGGGTGGGCGCGCCCTCCTGTCTCGTGGCCGCCTCGGCTGCTTCTTGACTCGCACTCCAAGTCTTCTGGATCACGTTCGTTTCAAAAATCACGCTCCCGAAGGTTTCATTCCGTTTGGACTCCGTTTGATATTCCTTTTCTTCGAAATACTGAAATAGGCAAAAAAACAGCAATACGGGCTGGGCCTCCGGTTAGTAGGTTAGTCCCAAAAATGATATAAATGTGTAAAATAAAACCCATAAACATCCAAAAGGGGTAATATAATAGCATGGAACAATCAAAAATTATAGATACATTGGAGACGTATCAAGCACCCCCAAGCTTAATTCCTGCTCGTCCTCGAGTAGGTAAATGATAAAAACAGAATTTTTGATGTGGAATGCTACCTAGCATAATTCTCAATGTAATTTTCTTTATTGTGGAATGAATGTTCAGATCCAAATGATTCAAGATAAAAGCTTATAAAACATAAAAATAATAATGCTTCGAAGCATACTAACAAATAATCATGTCCTATCAAAATAACATAGCCAAAGAAAGCTTATCCCTACAAAATCATATAGTTAGGCCATGCTTCATTTTCATTACACAAAATACTCCTATCATGCACAACCTTGATGACGAGCCGAGCAATTGTTTCATACTTTTTAACGCGCTTCAGCTTTTTTCAACTCTTACACAATACATGAGCGCAAGCCATGGGCATAGTACTAAGGTGGTATAAGATGGTGGTTGTGAGGACAAAAAGAGGGAGAAGATAGTCTCACATCAACTAGGCGTATCAACGGGCTATGGAAATGCCCATCAATAGATATCAATGTGAGTGAGTAGGGATTGCCATGCAACAGATGCACTAGACCTATAAATATATGAAAGCTCAACAAAAGAAACTAAGTGGGTGTGCATCCAACTCGCTTGCTCACGAAGACCTAGGGCATTTTGAGGAAGCCCATCATTGGAATATACAAGCCAAGTTCTATAATGAAAAATTCCCACTTAGTATATGAAAGTGACAACATAGGAGACTCTCTATCATGAAGATCATGGTGCTACTTTGAAGCACAAGTGTGGAAAAAGAGATAGTAGCATTGTCCCTTCTCTCTTTTTCTCTCATTTTATTATTATTATTTTCTTTGGCCTTTCTCTTTTTTTTCTTTTTGGCCTTTCTTTTTTTTTCTTTTTTTGTAAAGTCCGAAGTCTCATCCCGACTTGTGGGGGAATCATAGTCTTCATCATCCTTTCCTCACTGAGACAATGCTCTAATAATGAAGATCGTCACACTTTTATTGATTCACAACTCAAGAATTACAACTCAAAGCTAAAACAAGATATGACTCTATATGAATGCCTCCGGCGATGTACCAGGATATGCAATAAATCAAGAGCGACATGTATGAAAATTATGAAGGTGGCCTTGCCACAAATACGATGTCAACTACATGATCATGCAAATAGCCATATGACAATGATGGAATGTGTCATAATAAATGAAACGGTGGAAAGTTGCATGGCAATATATCTCGAAATGGCTATGGAAATGCCATAATAGGTAGGTATGGTGGCTGTTTTGAGGAAGGTAAATAATGGGTTTATGATACCGGCGAAAGTTGCGCGGCATAATAGAGGCTAGCAAAGTGAAAGGATGAGTGTGCGTATATCCATGGACTCGCATTAGTCATAAAGAACTCATATACTTATTGCAAAAGTCTACTTAGCCCTCGAAGCAAAGTACTACTACGCATGCCCCTAGAGGGATAGATTGGTAGGAAAAGACCATCGCTCGTCCCCGACTGCCACTCATAAGGAATACAATCAAAAGAGCACCTCATGCAACAAATTTGTCACACAACTTTTACCATACATGCATGCTACGGGACTTGCCAACTTCAACAAAAGTATTTCTCAATTTCATAATTATCCACTAGCATGATCCTAACATTACTACCTTTATATCTCAAAACAATTATCAAGTATCAAATTGATCATAGCATCCAATTCACTTCTTATGATAGTTTTTATTATACCCAACTTGGATGCTCATTATTCTAGGACCAAATTTGTAACCATAGCAAATACCATGCTGTTCTAAAAGACTCTCAAAATAATATAAGTGAAGCATGCGAGACTAGCAATTTCTTCAAAATTAATCCACCGCCATGCTCTAAAAGATATAAGTGAAGCACTAGAGCAAAAACTATCAAGCTCAAAAGATATAAGTGAAGCACATAGAGTATTCTAGCAAATTCTAAACAAATGGGCTTCTCTCAAAAGGTGTGTAGAGCAAGGATGATTGTGGTAAACTAAAAAGCAAAAAATACTAATATAATACACGACGCTCCAAGCAAAACACATATCATGTGGCGAATAAAAATATAGCTCCAAGTAAAGTTACCAATGAACGAAGACGAAAGAGGGGATGCCTTCCCGGGGCATCCCCAAGCTTAGGATTTTGGCTATTCTTGAATATCTTGGGGTGCCTTTGGCATCCCCAAGCTTAGGCTCTTGCCACTCCTTATTCCATAGTCCATAAAAGCTTTACCCAAAACTTGAAAATTTCACAATACAAAACTCAACAGGAAATCTTATAAGCTCCGTTAGTGAAAGAAAACAAAACCACCATATAAGTTACTGTAATGAACTCATTCTTTATTTATTTTGGTGTTAAACCTACTGTATTCCAACTTCTCTATGGTTTATAAACTATTTTACTAGCCATAGATGCATCAAAATAAGCAAACAACACACGAAAAACAGAATCTGTCAAAAACAGAACAGTCTGTAGCAATCTGTAACTAACACAAACTTCTGGAACTCTAAAACTCCTACCAAAATAGTAAGTCCTGTACAATTTGTCTATTGATCAGCAGCAAAATGAATCAACGCAAAAGCACGTTTCTGTGATTTAACAAAACTAAATGCGTGCGTGCAATGTTTCTGTTTTTCAGCAGAATCAAATCAACTATCATCATAGGTTATCCTATAGGTTCTACTTGGCAAAAACACTAATTAAAACATAAAAACACATCTAAACATAAGGTAGATGCAAAATTTATTAGTAAACAGGAACAAAAACAAAAAACACAAATAAAATTGGGTTGCCTCCCAACTAGCGCTATCGTTTAACGCCCCTAGCTAGGCATAAAAGCGAAGATCGATCTAAGTAGTGCCATCTTTGGCACTAAATTACTCAATAGAGCACTTATAATTTTTAGGGGTTTCTCCCTTTTTAGCAATGATTAAACCTTTAGGCAAAAATTCAAGAAATTCGTTTGTAGCAAAAGGTTCCTTAACGATAGAGAGACAATTGGGATGAACACTTATGGATTTGAGATCCGCGTCTCCCTTACTAGAAGATTCACCCTTATTCTTAGGAACATAAATAAACTTGGCAGTTTTGGTAGGAGGTTTTGGAGTATTTTTCATGGAAGAAAACGCAGAACCTAAGTTGGTAATGATATCCTCAAGTTTGCCGATTCTTGCAGAATCTAGATCTATTTTTTCATTGACTATAGGTTCTTTCTCTTTAAGATTTTTCAAAGTAACTCCAACCCTAGATCCATATTGGGTAATGCGATTATGAATCTTTTTATCCAAATTTCAACCAACTCAACAGTAGCAACTTTATTTTCAATAATATCAAGCCGTTGCATCACATGTTCTAAAGTTAAAACCGTTCCATTAACCAAAAGAGGTGGTGGGCCAAACAAATCTAACATAGCATTATAAGCATCAAACATATGGCTACTCAAGAAATCCCCTCCGACAACGGTATCAAGAACACATCTATTCCAAGGAGTGATGCCTACATAAAAATTGCGAAGAAGTACGGAAGTAGAAAGCTTCCTAGTAGATTTATTTGAGCATTGCAAATTCTATGCCAAGCATCTTTTAAGTTTTCTCCCTCCCTTTGCTTAAAATTGAGAATCTCATGTTCGGGAGTAATAACAAGGATATGAGGAGTAGCCATAACGACAAGGTAAACAATCTAACACACGAGCAAACGGAAAAAGGCAAACGAAAGAGAGAGGAGAAGATTGGGAAAGAGAGGGCGAATAAAACGACAAGGGTGAAGTGGGGGAGAGGAAAACGAGAGGCAAATGGCAAATAATGTAAATGCAAGGGAGATGGGTTTGTGATGGGTACTGGGTATGTCTTGACTTGAGCGAAGACCTCCCCGGCAATGGTGCCAGAAATCCTTCTTGCTACGTCTTGAGCTTGCGTTGGTTTTCCTTGAAGAGGAAAGGGTGATGCATCAATAGTAGCGTAATTATTTCCCTCAGTTTTTGAGAACCAAGGTATCAATCCAGTAGGAGGCTCCTCAAAAGTCCCACGCACCTACACAAACAAACAAAGAACTCGCAACCAACGCAATAAAGGGGTTGTCAATCCCTTCACGACCACTTGCGAAAGTGAGATCTAATAGAGATAATATGATAAGATAAATATATTTTTGGTATTTTATAATATAGATGCAAAAAGTAAAGATGCAAATAAAAGTAGATTGAAAGCTTAAAAGATAGACCCAGGGGGCATAGGTTTCACTAGTGGCTTCTCTCAAGATAGCATAAGTATTACGGTGGGTGAACAAATTACTGTCGAGCAATTGATAGAAAAGCGAATAATTATGAGATTATCTAGGCATGATCATGTATATAGGCATCACATCCGCAACAAGTAGACCGACTCCTGCCTGCATCTACTACTATTACTCCACACATCGACCGACTCCCGCCTAAATCTAGAGTATTAAGTTCATAAAGAACAGAGTAACGCATTAAGCAAGATGACATGATGTAGAGGGATAAACTCATGCAATATGATATAAACCCCATCTTTTTATCCTCGATGGCAACAATACAATACGTGCCTTGATGCCCCTGCTGTCACTGGGAAAGGACACCAAAAGATTGAACCCAAAGCTAAGCACTTCTCCCATGGCAAGAAAGATCAATCTAGTAGGCCAAACCAAACTGATAATTCGAAGAGACTTGCAAAGATAACTCAATCATACATAAAAGAATTCAGAGGAGATTCAAATATTTCTCATAGATAAACTTGATCATAAACCCACAGTTCATCGGATCTCAACAAACACACCGCAAAAGAGATTACATCGAATAGATCCCCACAAGAGAGGGGGAGAACATTGTATTGAGATCCAAAAAGAGAGAAGAAGCCATCTAGCTAATAACTATGGACCCAAAGGTCTGTGGTAAACTACTCACAACTCATCGAAGGGGCTATGGTGTTGATGTAGAAGCCCTCCATGGTCGATTCCCCCTCCGACGGAGTGCTAGCGAAGGCTCCAAGATGGAATCTCGTGGATACAGAAGGTTACGGTGGTGGAAATTGTGTTTCATTGGCTCCCTGTATGTTTTCGGGGTGCGTAGGCTTATATAGGAGGACGAAGTACGTCGGTGGCCGCCCGAGGGGCCCATAAGATAGGGGGGCGCTCCCTCCTGTCTCGTGGCCGCCTCGGCTGCTTCTTGACTTGCACTCCAAGTCCTCTGGATCACGTTCGTTCCAAAAATCACACTCCCGAAGGTTTCATTCCGTTTGGACTCCGTTTGATATTCCTTTTCTTCGAAATACTGAAATAGGCAAAAAAACAGCAATACGGGATGGGCCTCCGGTTAGTAGGTTAGTCTATAAATGTGTAAAATAAAATCCATAAACATCCAAAAGGGGTAATATAATAGCATGGAACAATAAAAAATTATAGATACGTTGGAGACGTATCAGGGTCCGTAGTTAGTAGCTAGATGGCTTTCTCTCTCTCTTTTTATTCTCAATACAATTGTCTCTTTGAGATCTATTTGATGTAACTCTTTTTGTGGTGTGTTTGTTGGAATCTGATGAACTTTGAGTTTATGATCAGATCTATTTTATCCATGAAAGTTATTTGAGTCTTCTTTTGATCTCTTATATGCATGATTACTTATAGCCTCGTATTTCTTCTTCGAATCTTTTGTTTAGTTAGGCCAACTAGATCAATTTTTCTTGCCATGGGAAGAGGTGCTTTGTGATGGGTTCGATCTTACGGTGCTCAATCCCAGTGATGAAGGGGACATGACACGTATGTATCGTTGCTATTAAGGATAACAAGATGGGGTCTATTCCTACAAGAATAGATCTTTTCTACATCATGTCATCGTTCTTATTGCATTACTCCGTTTCTCCATGAACTTAATACACTAGATGCATGCTGGATAGCGGTCGATGTGTGGAGTAATAGTAGTAGATGCAGGCAGGAGTCGGTCTACTAATCTTGGACATGATGCCTATATGATGATCATTGCCGGGATATCGTCATAATTATTTGCAGCTCTATCAATTACCCAAAAGTCATTTATTTACCCGTCGTATGCTATTTTTCTCGAGAGAAGCCACTAGTGAAATCTACGGCCCCCGGGTCTATTCTTTATCATATTTGCCTTCGAGATCTATTTTTGTTCGCTTTTATTTTCTGATATATTATTCCGAAAACCCAAAAATACCTTGTTGCACTTTTCTTTTATTTATTTTATTTCGCGTTTATTCGAGATCTATTTATCTAATCTATCACAATTTTATCCCGTCAACTTGCCACTTCCTCGTGCCGTTACCCGAAAGAGGGATTGACAACACCTCATAAGCGTCGGGTTGCAAATATTTGTTCTTTGTGTGCAGGTACCGTTTACATAGTGTTGCTTGGTTCTCCTACTGGATTTATACCTTGGTTTCATAACTGTGGGAAATACCTATCGTAGCCATGTTGCATCATCCCTTCCTCTTTGGGTAAATACCGACGTAGTTTAAGCGGCATCAAAAGGCATTTCTGGTGCTGTTGCCAGGGAGGAATCATCAACATCTATTAGGTTCCTAATCACAAATCTCATCTCCTTGCAATTTACATTATTTGCCATTTGCCTATCATTTTCATCTTCCCCACTTCACAAAAATTTACCGTTTTATTCGCCCTCTTTTTCGCTCGTCGTTTCCTTGTCAGATCTGTTTATGTGTGTGATCTTGCTTGCCTACCTTGTCATTGTGTCTCGCACTACTACTCCTCCTTTATCTCTAGATTTTGAAGTTTTATACTTCAAGGAGAGACAAGGAGAATCTGAAAGATGCTTGGTTTAGATTAATGGAATCTTATCGCATTAGCAACCTTAAAGGAGATGCAAGGATTTGCTTCGAATTTTTTATATAGGATTAGCTTTGCATCATAGACAACCTTTGGATTTTGCCGCTAAAGGGAATTTTATTGAACTTGATGCTAATACTGCTTATGAGATCTTAGAGGGGATCTTGGGAATCCCGCCAACCAAGAAGGGGATTTCTTTTACTCAAGAAGGGTTCAAATTTTAGACAAGTTGAGTGATTTTCATAAACATCTGGTCGAGTTGCAAAAATATAATGAACCTCTCGAACATATTAGTGGAAACCTCAATCGCATGAATACTTTGATTACTCTTTGCAATAAACGGTTGGATATTTTAGATCTCAGAATGGTTTCGTTTCCCAAGAATTTAGGGAAGCGTAAAGAGCCTCCCAGGTCTGATAAATCCCATGCAAAAGTTGCCAAAACTACAAATGACCATACTTAGATCTATGCTTTATGCCTAGCTAGTGGCATAAAACGATAACGCTTGTTGGGAGGCAACCAAATGAATAAAATTTATTTTTGCCTTTTTATTTCTGTTCTTGAGTGTTTGAACAATTATCCTACTGTTAGGATTGTGTTTTTTATATTTTAATTAGTGTTTGTTCCAAGCAAATCCTTTCGAATCATGTTGGGCGATAGTTGCTTTGATCTTGTTGAAAAACTGAAACTGTGTGCGTCAGTCACAGAATTATTAAAAATAATAGAAGCGCGATAAAATTCTGAATTGTTTACACAAGATTTATATACAAATTGCCTATGTTGTCCTAATTTTACAGAATTTTTGGAGTTACAGAAGTATTCGAAGTTTTTAGATTGCTACACACTGTTCTGTTTTCGACAGATTCTGTTTTCTTTGTGTTGTGTGCTTATTTTGATGAATCTATGGTTTGTATTGGAGGGTATAAGCCATGGTAAAGTTGGAATACAGTAGATATAATGCAAAATAAAATATGAGTGGGTTTGGAACAGTACTTAGAGTAGTGATTTGCTTTGTTATACTAACGGATCTCACGAAGGTTTTGTCGAGTTTTGTGTGATCGAAGCTTCCAAGTTTTGGGTGAGATCACAATGGATGAAGGAATAAGGAGTAAGAAGAGCCTAAGCTTGGAGATGCCCCATGGCACCCCAGGTTATTATCCAAAGAGGTACAAGCAACTAAGCTTGGGGAAGCTCCGAGTGGCATCCCCTCTTTCTTCTAACCACCATCGGTATTTTACTTGGAACTATATTTTTATTCGTCACATATCATGAGTTTTGCTTGGAGCGTTTTGTATTATACGAGTCTTTGCTTGTTTTGATTTTTATTTTGTATCATCTATCATTGCTGGACACACCTATTTAAGAGAGCCAAAATTATGCTATGATTTGTTAGAATTGCTCTATGTGCTTCACTTAAATTTTTTGAGCTATGGAATTGCTCTAGTGCATCACCTATATCTTTTTGAGCACGGTGTGCTTTAATGTTTTTGAAGAAATGCTCTCATACTTCACTTAGATTTATTTGAGAGTTAGTAAAATTTTGAAGAAATTCTCTCATGCTTCACTTATATTATTTTGAGAGAAGAAAATTTTATGTGCATGTTCTTCACTTAGATATGTTTGAGCTATCAAAAGCAACATATGAAATTAGTCTCAATGTGATAGATATTCAAGAGGGATATAATAAAAACTTTCATGAAGACCTTTGGACAAAATAAACTTGATTCTTTATAATAGTTTTGCAATATGATGATAGTGGAGAGAATGGGGACTACTGGCCGCACCTCCAATCCATTAATGCTTCAACAACTTATTCAACAACAAAATAACTTCTCTGAACTTGAAGCTCCTTTTACCAGAAGAGAGATTGATGAAGTTGTTTAGAACATGCCATCAAACAAATCTCCTGGGACAGATGGGTTTAATGCTACTTTCTTGAAATCATGTTGGGATATGATGTCTACTACGCAACCTTCTTCTTGTAGACATTGTTGGGCCTCCAAGTGCAGAGTTTTGTAGGACAGTAGCAAATTTCCCTCAAGTGGATGACCTAAGTTTTATCAATCTGTGGGAGGCATAGGATCAAGATAGTCTCTCTCAAACAAACCTGCAACCGAATAACAAAGAGTCTCTTGTATCCCCAACACACCCAATACAATGGTAAATTGTATAGGTGCACTAGTTCGGCGAAGAGATGGTGATACAAGCGTAATATGGATAGTAGATATAGATTTTTGTAATCTGAAAATATAAAAACAACAAGGTAGCAAGTGGTAGAAGTGAGCGAAAACGGTATTGCAATGCTTGGAAACAAGGCCTGGGGTTCATACTTTCACTAGTGCAAGTTCTCTCAACAATGATAACATAATTATATCATATGGCAATCCCTCAACATGCGAAAAAAGTCACTCCAAAGTTCCTATCACGGAGAACATAAGATGAAATTGCTTGTACGGTACGAAATCACCTCAAAGTTATTTTTTCTGATCAATCCATTGATCTATTCCTATAAGTGTCACAAACATCCCTAGAGTTCATAGTAAAATAACACCATATGACACACATCAATCAACCCTAATGTCACCTAGATACTCCAATGTCACCACAAGTATCTGTGGGTCAATTATATGATGTGCATTAAACAACTTCAGATTCATAATATTCAATCCAACATAAAGAACCTCAAAGACTGCCCCAAGATTCCTACTGGAGAAACAAGGACGAAAACGTGCATCAACCCCTATGCATAGAATACCCCAATGTCACCTGGGACTCCGTGAGTTGAGTGCCAAAACATACATCAAGTGAATCAATAGAATACCCCATTGTCACCATGGGTATCCCACGCAAGACATACATCAAGTGTTCTCAAATCCATAATAGTATTCAATCCTATAATAGTGAAACCTCAAAGGTAAAACTCAATTCATCACAAGAAGGTAGAGGGGGGAGAAACATCATACGATCCAACTATAATAACAAAGCTCGTGGTACATCAAGATCATGCCAAATCAAGAACACGAGAGAGAGAGAGAGATTAAACACATAGCTACTGGTACATACCCTCAGCCCCGAGGGTTAACTACTCCCTCCTCGTCATGGAGAACGCCGACATGATGAAGATGGCCACCGGTGGTGGTTTCCCCCTTCGGCAGGGTGCCGGAACGGGCTCTCGATTGGTTTTTTGTGTCTATAGAGGCTTGCGACGGTGGAACTCCCAATCTAGGTTTATTTCTGGGGTTTTTGGTATTTATAGGAATTTTTGGTGTTGGGTACAAGTTAGGGGGGTCCACGAGGCGATGACAAGACAGGGGGAGCGCGCCCTTGGGGGGCCCTCCTCCGTTGTGGAGGCCTTGTGGCTCTTCCGGCCCAACTCTTTTGCTTCAGGGGATTCTTCTGGTCCATAAAAAATCACCATAATTTTTCAGCCCATTTGGACTCCGTCTAATATTCCTTTTCTGTAGAACTCAAAAACAAGGAAAAAACAGAAACTGACACTGGGCTCTAGGTTAGTAGGTTAGTCCCAAAAATAATATAAAATAGCATATTAATGCATATAAAACATCCAAGATTTATAATATAATAGCAGGGAACAATCAAAAATTATAGATACGTTGGAGACGTATGAGGATATCATTGCACCAGACTTTTATAGGTTAATTGAAGATTTTCACAGTGGGGTGGTCAACCTATAAAGTATCAATTACTCCTTTATCACTCTAATCCCCAAAACTGATTCTGCATCCTCTCCAGCAGAGTTCAGACCTATTTCTCTTTTGAACTGCACTCTCAAAATCATTACCAAGCTGTTAGCTAACAGACTTTAGAGAGTTATCGTCGGGATTGTTCATAGAAATTAGTATGGCTTTCTAAATAACAGATGCATTCAAGACTACCTAGCATGGGTGTCGGTGTCAAAACCGGCGGATCTCGGGTAGGGGGTCCCGAACTGTGCTTCTAGGCGGATGGTAACAGGAGACAAGGGACACGATGTTTTACCCAGGTTCGGGCCCTCTTGATGGAGGTAAAACCCTACGTCCTGCTTGATTAATATTGATGATGTGTGTTACAAGAGTGGATCTACCACAAGATCAAGGAGGCTAAACCCTAGAAGCTAGCCTATGGTATGATTGTTGTTCGTCCTATGGACTAAGGCCATCCGGTTTATATAGACACCGGAGAGGGCAGAGTCGGTTACAATGGTAGGAGATCTACATATCCGTATCACCAAGCTTGCCTTCCACGCCAAGGAAAGTCCCATTCGGACATGGGACGAAGTCTTCAATCTTGTATCTTCATAGTCTTGGAGTCCGGCCGAGGATGATAGTTCGGCTATCCGGACACCCCCTAGTCCGGGACTCCCTCAGTAGCCCCTGAACCAGGCTTCAATGACGACGAGTCCGGCGCGCATATTGTCTTCGGCATTGCAAGGCGGGTTCCTCCTCCGAATAATTTATAAAAGATTGTGAACACCAGGATAGTGTCCGACTCTGCAAAAATAAATTCCACGTACCACCGTAGAGAGAATAATATTACACAAGATCAATCTGCTGACGTATTCTGTGGCGTGACGTCACGCCACTTCCAAGCCTTTACTCGAATTGTTTTTATTGTTCCACCTCAGCGCGTTTAGCGAAGCGGTTTCCTTGGCATGTCTTGTCGAAGCAGAGATCGTGTTCCCCTTATTCCGGGATTCCCATCAATACGGACGTGGGTAACCCAACCGCGCCATTGATTGTGGCGCTTGGGAGATAAGCGAGTTTTACCAGGCCGATGGGGACACATGTTTTTGTCTGCCCATATAAGGGGATAAAGATCCAACCCTTTTACCTGCGCCTTCTTCCTCCTTTGCTTATCCATCTCCGCGAACTCGAGCTCCAGCGCCCAAGCCCGCACTTCTCACCTCAACCTCCTCCAACTATGTCCGGAGCGGGAGGCAAGTGGATGGCCTCCTCTGTCACGGAGGAGCGGATCCAGAAGCTGCGCAACGCTGAATATTTGTCCAGCGACATCGCGCACCGGCTCCCCGACGAGGGAGAGCTCATCCCCACCCCCAGGCCCCATGAGAGGGTAGTATTTCTTCCCCATTTCCTCCGCGGACTAGGCTTCCCACTTCATCCCTTTGTCCGGGGACTCATGTTCTACTACGGCCTGGATTTCCATGATCTGGCCCCGAATTTCATCCTCAACATCTCGGTGTTTATCGTCGTGTGCGAGGCCTTCCTCTGCATCCAGCCCCACTTAGGCTTGTGGCTCAAGACCTTCAGTGTCAAGCCGAAGGTTGTGAAGGGCAGCCAAGCGGAGTGCGGAGGCGCCATGGTGGGCAGGATGTCCCACGTTACGTGGCTGGAGGGCACTTTCGTGGAAACCATAAAGGGGTGGCAATCGGGGTGGTTCTACATCACCGAGCCGCGTGACCCTGACTGGGCAGTGGCCCTCGAATTCAGATCCGGCATCCCTACACGGCTCACCTCCTGGAAAGAGAGTGGCCGGATTTGGGGCGATTCGGAGGAGCTGACCGGACTCCAGGCCTGTATCCAAAAGCTGGTGGACAAGAAGCTCAAGCTTGTCAACGTAGTCTAGGTCATGCTCATCCGCCGGATTCTCCCGTGCCAACGACGGGGTTTCAACATGTGGGAGTTCGATCCGGCGCAGCACCAGACCCTGAGCGGGCTCTTCAACACTACGTACGAAGATGTCTGGAAGGTGCTGTTCAAGGGCACCGAGGCTCCCGCATCCGCTACCGAAGATCGCGGATTCCGCTCGCAGCGTCCAGCTGACGAGGTAAGTGATTATGCCACTTGTTTTCCATAGTTTGACTCTATGAGGGATCTAAACTCCCTTTACCTTTGACAGGACTGGCTGGCGAAGGCCGAACGGACTATCTGTCAGGCCCCATTGCCAGAGGACCCAATGGGCGCCCGCCTAACGGGGCTGCTGGCTCCAGCACCCCACGTGGTGCCGGAGAAGAAGGCCAAGAAGAAGGCCACGGGGACTCGGAAGAGTTCCCGTTTTCAGGTGCTATCGGATGATGAATCCGAGGCCGACTCCTCCCACCAAGGTGAGGAGGAGAAGAAGAAAGCCTCTCCCCCAGCGGGGGGAGGGAAGAAAAGGAAGGCCTCCCCAACAAGGGAGGCCGAAGGGTCCAAGAAGGGGAAAACTCTTCCCCCGGACTGCTCTGCCAACGCCAGTGATGACGATGAGGACTGGCCTCCAAGGGCCAAGCCCCTGGCGAGATCGTAAGTATCCGGACTCCCGAATAACTTCAAGGTTTTTCCCTTTTCGCTGCATAATGTCTTTCTAATGCCGCATACAACCCTGCAGTCCACCCAAGGATGATCTTCTCGCTTCGTCGAGCGTGTCCTTAGGTGCGTCGGATATGGATTCTCTTCCGACCGCCTCCACCCCCCGTGATGCGGACGATGCCAAGGTGGGATCCTAGGAAAGGACCCACCAGGAGGAGGAGGCCCCGGAGGTGTCGCGGGACAACCTCCCGGACTTTGCACCGGACTCGGCCCCGGAACCCACAGTGGCTCCGGAGTCCGGCGAGCGACCCCTTCATAAGAAGGGCAAGACCGTGACGCCGGCTGCCTCCGTCCAACCGGAGGCGCCGGATAATTTGCTGGAGGCGCTCAATGGCGCCTCCATTGAAGAGGAACACCGCACTGTTATGAGTGCGGTGATTCAGAAGGTTCAGCTCGCCAAGAGCGGGCTGACCGAAGCCTGCAGCAGCCTTCTAACAGGCTTTGAGGTAAGAATTTCAATATATATAAAATGGTACTGCATAGACAGTAGCCCCTGATGCTCGGTTCGGTGTTCGGAAAGAAAAGCCGGACTGAGGATCTTTAAAAAGATATACGCAGGAGTCATAAAAAATATGTCAATATGGGATTGCAGGCTGTGCTGCTGACCTCCGCCGCACTGACTGCGGAGGTCAATACTTTGAAGGAAAGCCTCGAGCGGTCCGAGAACAAGCTCGACCATGCCAAGAAGCAGCTCGAGGAAAAAGAAGGTGAGTAATACCTTATTAAAATTGTACCTTACAGAAAAAGATTTGGTTGCAAGAAAAATGACAAGGATAACGTGTATATTGCAGGTGCCACTAACGAGGTGGCGGCCCTGAAAGAGGCGGTGGCCGCGGCCGAACGTAATGCGGCCGCGGAGCGCACCGAGCGAGAGAAGCATGAGGCGCGGGTGTCAGAGGTACAGCAAGAGCTCCAGGATCTCGTGAAAAAACATGAGAGCCTGGAGCGTGACTCGAAGAGTCGAGAGTCTGAGCTTGCAACAGCTCTTGAGAGTGCCAAAGCCGCTAAGGCCGAAGCCTACAAGGCCCTCCAGGAGATCGAGGCGGTGAATAAAATAGCAGTGGGTAAGGCATTTTTCATGCAAAATAAGCATGTGAGTGTTAATTACCTGTTGCTTACCTGAATTCGGAGCTCTCCAGGAGCGTTCGCAGATCTTCCTCGCAGCGTGTCTGATGCTGCCATATTCTACCGGGCCGAGGATGGGAGCTCGACGGAGAAGGTCTTCTGGTCTCAGTATGCTGAGGCCGGACATCCGGTGCCCCTTAGCGACCAGTTGAAGCAGCTGGTCGAGCTCCACAAGGCGGCCGAACAGGCCATAAAGGGCCTCATAGTTCCGCTGTGGCCTAAGGAAGCCATGCCTGGGAGCTACTTCGACCTGGTGCGGCGGCTGGTGGATGCGTGCCCGTGGGTTGAAGTCATCAAGCACTCCGCTTGTATTGAGGGTGCCCGTCGGGCCCTTGCCCGCGCAAAGGTGCACTGGGGCAAGATGGATGCCCAGAGGCTTGTGACGGACCCGCCCCCAGAGGGCAAGGAGCATCGCACACCCGAGATGTATTATAAGAGTGTGCTAAAGGGCGCCCGCACTATTGCGGGTGGGTGCTCCAAAGATGTAATATTTGAGTAAACTCGCATTTTGTTATCCTGTGCGCTGAAAACTTAGTTCATATGCGCTAAGCAACGCTTGTTAATTTAAAATATTACCTTCTGTGCGGTTGTTTATCAAATCTGAGAGATGGCAAGTCGTCGGCTTCAGCCCCCATGCCACTAGTGCTGGGGTGTTCGGGATAAACTTGAGCACTCTTGTTCCCATTTTTGGGTCCATCTAGGGAGGCGCTCAACACAGCGAACAAGGCAACCAGCCTTATAATGCTTGAACACTCTCACTTAGCCATAGAATTCTATAATTTTAAATTTCGGCGAAGCCCCTAGTCTTCGGAAGGCCGAATTTGGGGCGCTATCCACGCCTGGGCCGGACAAAGTCCGGCTCCTCGCTCTAAGTGGCATAAGTATTTAAGGACTCGCAAAAAACCTCTCGAACAGCGACCGGCTCTCGCCTCATCATGACGGTCAGTTTTAGCTTTCTCCACTGAGGCGTTGACCCAACTCAACTGGGGCGCAATCGCAGTGGTTCTCCCAGTGCTACCTTAGCCGATATAACGGAACATAAGGTACCAAAACATGGGAGCCGGGCAAACCCAACTATTGACCCAAGACATGATTCAGAGCCGATGCACATAATGCTATAAGTTTGGGGTGCCGCACTTGTGAAAGTGTTCGGACTTATCACACCATGATGCGGGAAACATAAGCCCCTGGTGTATTTTAACCGTACCAAAGTGTACGGATGCAACATGCCATAAATGAACATATGTGTAAAAAAGAAATGCAATTATAAGCAAAAAGGTGCTGCATTGTTTATTCAAGAAAGACTACTGTAAGTGCAGAACGATACAAATGGTGCGATAAGCAAGGGATGGGACTGTTAAACATGTCCCCCTCCAGGGGTAGGCTGCCGAATGGTGTGTAAAACAGATTTAATGCTCGTAATGGAGACCACCTGGATATTCATTGTAGCCTTTATCCTTCCCTGGCTGTTGCATCGTTATTTCGGCAGATCTGCTGCCGGACAGGGCCTCTGACGAATGGAGTCCTGTGGGAAAAAAGGAAAAAGAAAAGAAAAAGAACGACACACTTGAGAGCCCCTGGTGTGGTTGAGCCGCAGTCTGGGCCTATCGTGGTTGTGCCCCTCTCCCCATGCCCATGGTATCTTCAGAGCGTAATGGTGTACGCGAGGGACCTGTCTTGACGTTTTATAGGGGCTGGGGTTGGGGCCGCACTGCTACGCGTGCTCGAAACGTGTCAGGTGGTCTTGTTGTATGTTACTCCGGGCGCGCTTAGCTATGTCCGGCCGCTTAACGGCCGGACTCGAGAATTGCCTTAAGAGGCTGCATTGTACTTCTGCCGCGAGAGCCGCTGTATGTTCCTCCGTTCGGAGAGAACGTTCGGTGTTTCCGTTGACCGTGATGACTCCTCGAGGGCCTGGCATCTTGAGCTTGAGGTATGTGTAGTGCGGCACCGCGTTGAACTTTGCAAACGCGGTACGTCCGAGCAGGGCATGATAGCCGCTGTGGAACGGGACTATGTCGAAGATTAACTCCTCACTTCAGAAGTTATCCAGGGACCCGAAGACCACTTCCAGTGTAATTGAGCCTGTACAATTGGCTTCTACACCTAGTATGACGCCTTTAAAGGTCGTCTTGGTAGGTTTAATCCTTGAGGGGTCTATGCCCATTTTGCGCACTGTATCCTGATAAAGCAGGTTCAAGCTGCTGCCGCCGTCCATCAGGACTCTGGTGAGGTGAAACCCGTCGACGATTGGGTCTAAAACCAATGCGGCGAATGCGCCGTGGCGGATGCTGGTGGGGTGGTCCCTTCGGTCAAAAGTGATCGGGCAGGAGGACCATGGATTGAACTTCGGGGCAACTGGCTCCATCGCGTATACATCCCTTAGCACACGCTTCCGCTCCCTTTTGGGTATGTGCGTTGCGTATATCATGTTCACCGTCCGCACCTGTGGGGGGAAGCCCTTCTGTCCTCTATTGTGCGGCGGTCGGGTCTCTTCCTCGTCATTGCTATGCAGCCCCTTGTCATTGTTTTCGGCAATTAACTTGCCTGCCTGCTTGAATACCCAACAATCCCTATTGGTGTGGTTAGCTGGCTTTTCGGGGGTGCCGTGTATCTGGCACAAGCAGTCGAGTATTCGATCCGAATTGGACGGACCCGGAGTAGTTCTTTTGAATGGCTTTTTCCGCTGACCGGGTTTAGAGCCTCTGAATCCGGCATTGACTGCCGTATCCTCACTATTGTCGCTGTTAATGCGGCGTTTGTTTTTGTTACGATGCGGCCTGCCATTTTGGTCCTTAAAATCCGGACTGCCAGAATTTTTGCTGAGGTTGTTGCTGCGTGCTAGCCAGCTGTCCTCACCCGCGCAGAAGCGGGTCATGAGTGATGTGAGGGCTGCCATGGATTTCGGCTTTTCCTTTCCCAGGTGCCGGGCAAGCCACTCGTCGCGGATGTTATGCTTGAAGGCCGCGAGGGCCTCTGCATCCGGACAGTCGACGATTTGGTTTTTCTTGGTTAAGAACCGTGTCCAGAATTGTCTAGCCGATTCGTCTGGCTGCTGAATTATGTGGCTTAGGTCGTCAACGTCTGGTGGTCGCACATAAGTGCCCTGGAAGTTATCGAGGAATGCGGCTTCCAGGTCTTCCCAACTCTGAATTGACTCTGCTGGCAAGCTGTTGAGCCAATGTCGGGCTGGTCCTTTAAGCTTGAGGGGGAGATATTTGATGGCGTGAAGATCGTCGCCGCGGGCCATGTGGATGTGAAGGAGATAGTCTTCGATCCAAACCGCGGGGTCTGTTATGCCATCGTAAGATTCGATATTCACGGGTTTAAACCCTTCGGGGATTTGATGATCCATTACTTCATCTGTGAAGCATAGTGGGTGTGCGGCGCCTCTGTACTGGGCGATATCACGACGGAGCTCAAAAGAGCATTGTCTATTTTGTTCGGCCCGGCCGGACTTACTGTGTCCGGCGCGACGGTTGTCGTCACATACCGTGGGGCGCCCACGCGATCCATAGATCGATCTTGATTGTCTTGCCTTATCCTCCAATATATCTCGCAAGTCCGGAGCGTTCCCCTGTGGCCTTGTGCTTTTCGAGCGATGCCGGGGTACGGGTCTAGTGAAGGGCCTAAAGGCCTCTCTGTCGCGACCACGAGATGGTCGGTCAGCCGTATTGTCTCCTGGTGATGCGGGTTCATACGCCTCCTCCTCTAATCGGGGGAGTAGCTTGCGTTTAGGGTAGCCTTTGGAGGGGCGTTCGAGCTCATGCTCTTCGGCCGCGAGGACTTCAGTCCATCTGTCGGCTAGCAGATCTTGATCAGCTCTAAGCTGTTGCTGCTTTTTCTTGAGGCTGTTCACCGTGGCCATAAGCCTGCGTTTAAAACGCTCTTGCTCGACGGAATCCTCAGGCACGACGAATTCGTCATCGTCGAGGCTCGCTTCGTCTCCGGAGGGAGGCATATAATCCTCTACCTCTTCTTCTGCCGCTCTCTCGTGAGGGCTGGCCTCTTCGTCCTCCCGCGCTTGATCTTGCTTGAGTGGGTTGTCTTCAGCACTGTCCGAGGTATTATTATCTCCGGTGCCGGAGTCTTCATTCTTGCTGTGGCGGGATTTAGAGCGGCGCCGCTGACGCCGGCGCTTGGGCTGCTTTTTGGAGGGGTCATCCTCCTCTGTTCCTTCGCCATTCCCATCTTTTGGGATATCCACCATGTATATGTCATATGATGAGGTGGCTGTCCAGTGCCCAGTAGGCGCTGGTTCTTGGTCGTCTCCGGCATCGTCGTCCATACCGTCGATGTCTTCGGAGTCGTAGTCTAGCATGTCGGTTAGATCGTCGATAGCCGCTACCAAGTGGGTGGTGGGTGGGCTTTGAATTTCTTCGTCGTCCGCATCCCAACCGTCCTGACCGCAGTCCGGCCAGGGCTCTCCTGATAACGAGAGATACTTTAGCGAACTCAAGATGTCGCCGAAAGGTGAGTGTTGAAAGATGTCCGCTGCGGTGAACTCCATGATCGGCGCCCAATCGGATTCGATCGGGGAGGGCACAGGAGGTTTGGAGTCCGGCGAGGAGTCCGGCACCTCGGAGTCACGAGCTTTATGAGGGACAAGGTCAGTGTTCGGCTCTATCGCCGTAGAGGTTGCAGCCCCCGAGGCGGTGTCTAGGCATCCGTCCTCGATCTGCGCAGCTGGCTTCGAATTGAAGATCGGAGCGGTTTCGAGTGCGGCCTCCAGGGTACTGTCCAGCTGCAGAGCTAAATAATGCTCGTCGTGACAGTGCGGCATGCTCGGCTGTGGCTCGAATCCATCGAGGATCAAGTCCCCGCGGATGTCAGCCGTGAAGTTCAAACTTCCAAATCTGACCTGATGACCAGGGGCGTAGCTTTCGATCTGCTCCAGTTGGCCAAGCGAATTGGCCCGCAGTGCAAAGCCGCCGAATACGAAGATCTGTCCGGGGAGGAAGGTCTCACCCTGGACTGCGTCATTGATGATGATCGAAGAAGCCATCGAGCCTATCGGTGACGGCACAGAGGAGCTCTCAATGAAAGCACCAATGTCGGTGTCAAAACCGGCAGATCTCGGGTAGGGGGTCCCGGACTATGCGTCTAGGCGGATGGTAACAGGAGACAAGGGACACGATGTTTTACCCAGGTTCGGGCCCTCTTGATGAAGGTAAAACCCTACGTCCTGCTTGATTAATATTGATGATGTGTGTTACAAGAGTGGATCTACCACGAGATCAAGGAGGCTAAACCCTAGAAGCTAGCCTATTGTATGATTGTTGTTCGTCCTATGGACTAAGGCCATTCGGTTTATATAGACACCGGAGAGGGCTAGGGTTACACAGAGTCGGTTACAATGGTAGGAGATCTACATATCCGTATCGCCAAGCTTGCCTTCCACGCCAAGGAAAGTCCCATCCGGACACGGGACGAAGTCTTCAATCTTGTATCTTCATAGTCTTGGAGTCCGGCCGAGGATGATAGTTCGGCTATCCGGACACCCCCTAGTCCGGCACTCCCTCAATGGGCATATGAATATATTCACCAGTGCCACCAGTCTGGTAAAGAGATTATTCTCCTGAAACTAGATTTTGAGAAAGCATTTGTTATGATTAATCATGATACTATCATTGAGATTATGCGAACTAAAGGTTTTGGGAGTAGATGGATCAACTCGATCAAAATGATCTATGGAACGGGATATTCCTCTGTTCTACTCAATGGAATCCCAGGAAAACAGTTCCTTTGCAGGAAAGGAGTCAGGCAAGGGGATCCTCTCTCACCTTTGATCTTTGTATTAGCAGCTGATCTTCTCCAGACAATGTTTGATGAGGCCTTGCATCAAGACATGATTGATTCACCAATACTGCATAATTCCTGCTCAGACTACCCAATTATACAGTATGCATATGGCACCATACTAGTTGCAAATGCAGATGCTAGGCATCTCACTCATATAAAAAACTTGCTGCTTCATTATGCTGCTAATACTGGTTCGAAAGTGAATTATGCCAAGTCCACTATGATATCCATCAACACTCCCTTGACCAAGATGACCTTCCTCTCCAATCTGATGGGCTGTAAAATTTGTACCTTGCCTCACACATGGGACTGCCACTTTGCATCACCAAACCAATAGTTCTAGATTTTGTGCCTATGATGAAGAGGATAGAGAATAGACTGCTCAGCTGCTCCACTATGCTATCTACTGGAGAAAAGCTGACTCTAATCAAATCTGTATTCTATAGCATGCCAATTTTCTTTATGTGCTCCCTCATGCTCCCCAAGACAGTGGTGAAACAACTAAACATTTATCTCAAGCAATGCTTCTGGAGAAAATTTGGGACACAAGAGACTGCACCTGCTTTGATCTCATGGGACACTGTTTGCAAGCCTAAACCTATGGGAGGCCTTGGTATTCTAGATATTGCAACACACAATCAAGCTCTGCTTATGAAGTACCTGCACAAATTTCTGAACAACGTGGACACCCCATGGGTAAATATCATCTGGGAAACATATTATCAGTAAAGTCTACGTGGAGAAAGAATGGTGGGCTCTTTTTGGTGGAAATCTATTCTCAAACTGCTACCCATCTATAAGACCCATGTTGTATGCAAGGCAGGAAACGGGGATACCATTCCTTTTTTGTCAGATAATTGGACAAGGGAACCCCTACTTCAGAAATTCCCAGAACTCTACTCCTTTGCCACTGGTAAGGATTGTATTGTAGCCACCATGACGACCCATGCAGACATCAGTACACAGTTTCATAGGCCTCTCCCCCCAACAAGCTTTCTTGCAATATAATCAAGTCCTAGACCTGATCAACAACATGGAGACTACAGAGAATGATGACAGATTGACTTATTCTTATGCATCCAATCAGTATTCCTCCATGAAAATGTATAAGGCACTAATGGGGCCTAACACAGCTCACTGCATCTTCAAAAACCTTCGGCAGATTTCATGTAGACTCAGACACAAGATTTTTATTTGGCTCCTACTATATGATAGACTGAACACCAGGAACCTACTTCAACGGAAAAAACATGTTCGTACATGACTATAATTGTGCACTATGCTCAGATGATATCGAAGAATCTTTGATCCATCTTTTTTGGAGTTGTCCGTATGGTCTAGGCTGCTGGGATCTCTTGTACCAGGTAGACACAGAGGCATCTCATCCTATGATGAGATTTTTCTCATTTTATGCCAGTTACCCAAAGAGATAGCTATGAAATTGTAATAATGGGCTGCTAGAGCCTCTGGGTTGTTAGAAATGATAAAATCTTTAGATCGATGCCGCAAAGCAAAATCACATGGCAATTCTATTTGAAAGAGGGGCTTTGGGCAGCACAACTCAGGGCAAAGGAGAGCAAAGCAGACAAGATTAGACGCTACACTAAACTTAATCTGTAACCTTTTATGGCTATTTTTCCTAGAGCTCGCATCGGCTGATGTTTTTCTTTTCCTTTTGCTACCTGTTTGTAAATATTTATTTTATTAATGAAATACCGTAGAACTATTGTTCTACGATCTAAGCTAAAAAAACATTGGATCAAATGGATCAAGGGCCTACTTCTAAACGGAAACTTTAAATCGTAGGAATAGGAAAAAAACAAGATTCAGACGGCAAGTACCAAGAATTCATGCATGATTACAAAATAAAAAGAGGAAGCTTCACAAAAACACAATTTCTGAGGCTGAGGTAACACAAAACCATAACTCCATTAGATTTAACAAAAATTCACAACTCTAGGACTAATTGGTAACAAAAAAACCAAAATTGCTTTGATTAGTCAGTTAAGGAGAATTATAACATGTAGGATCCATGTTAACTTACTATAGTAATGTCTTGGCTTCGAAGGTTAGCTTAAGCCAAGCCAACCTCAACCAACTTATAAAATCAAAACAAAAATCTCAAATCTTAATATGGACAAAAAAGTTAGAACTTGGACAACTTTTCTATAGATATAGCCATTAGAAAAACATTATTCGGAAAGTTTTCTAGTTATTTGAAACATCTTAAGTGTTGGAACGTTTTCATCCAACTTAGCCCAACCATTTTAAAATTTGGACAGTTTTTGTAAGATCCAAGCATTTTTTTTCCAATATTCAAAGTTATAAAAAACTCAATTTTTCATGGTAATTCAAAACTTCTTAAATGATCAATCTG
Organism: Triticum dicoccoides; assembly: GCF_002162155.2. NCBI lineage: Eukaryota > Viridiplantae > Streptophyta > Magnoliopsida > Poales > Poaceae > Triticum > Triticum dicoccoides. The sequence goes on from NC_041387.1 coordinate 418,946,441, forward strand.
GGATTTTTTCAAGCCAATTTAAATTTTGGACAAGTTTTGTATAATAAAACATGCATGCAAAAGACCATTTTGAGCTCAGCTCGGCTTGGCTACTGTCTAGCTAGTCAGCTCGGCTCAAACCGAGCTTTAGTGTGAGCCCAGGCTAAAAATTAGCTCTCCACTATGTTCTGTCTATGACTAGTGAGGCCCAATCGTCACATTTGTATTTAACAGGTAGATTTGGGTGTTCTATTACCAATTGGTCGTAGAGTTGTTGTTTTCTATAAAAAAATACCCTAAAGTTGTGGTTTTGTGTTACCTCAGCCGAAAAGTTGTGTATTTGTGCAATTTCCTAAAAACACACACGTCAAGCAAATAGGTCCCTTAGGATGGTGCAAAAGAAACAAATGCATGAGCTAGGGGATTGAGGAGAGATGGTAAAGAAAGATAGAGTGTAAGCGCATTGGGCATCCCAAAATAAAAATAAAATGAGGTTTGAACTCATGTTGAGATTCCTATGAATGGAGAGCATGGGAATGGATTCGATAGTAGCAATTTAATGGCCCTGATTCTATGATTCGTAGGACTTCCATGAGAAGAAACCTGTAAAATTCCAATGGAATTCCTTCAATCAAAAATCTGGGACCCTAGTTAGACCGAGGGATATTTCTAACTCCTCACCAAAACACAAAAATTAAGTGAATAATTGAACCAAAATCATGGTGTAAGTTAAAAACTTACTTAAAAACTTTGGTGAAGCTTCAACTAACCTTTTTGTAACCTTGCAGCTTTGGCGGCCGCTTAGCCGTCCTCAGGACCTAGATATCATCAACATAATCATTGTTGATCTCCACGCGCTGGCTCTCCGCTTGGCGCCGCCGCGACCTCCTCCTCCAGTGGAGGCAGACTAACCTCCGAGGCCGATCTCCCATTTTCTTTACTTTTTAGGGCTTGTTAAGTTGCGCCCTTAGCAGAACCCCCTTTCGTACCTAGTCTGCGTGCTACCTTCATCTGTGTGTGCGGTGTGAACATGTGTGGGACTTTGTGGCTCGGTGGTTTGTTTTATATATAAAGCGGGGCGAAAGCCTTTTTCGATAAATGGTATGTCATACGTGGATCTTGTTTGAAAAATGAGTTAAACCATTAGAAATTTAAGTTCCAAATTTATGAAACTTCTACAAAAATCTAGGTGAGAAGAAAGATTAAGAGCGGTTGTTTGTGAAAAACGTAATTAACAACTATTATATGTTTTTCTTCTACTAAATATAGAACATATACGGAAAAATGCTTTCACCCCCTTTATATATAAAGCAACGACCACCAAACAAATCGATCCATACAACACAACACCACACACACCCAAAGCAGGATACATAGGTGCTGAGGTTCAGCAACACCACCCCATACAACTCCTAGTGGAGCAACATGTGGACAATAAGCATGACTATGGAGACGATGGAGCTCTAAACCGGGAACAAGCCGCAAAGAGATGAAGCTGAGCGTCAATGTACCATGAGCTTCAAGACGGTGCCTTCATGAAGGACACGACGGCAGAGTGCCGCCACCGCATGATCCAAAGGATCAAGATTTTCATCTAGAGCGACATGAAGGAAAAAAGAGTAACTGTGGTGAAGCCTTCAAGAAGTGGTGACACCCAAGGACGCTCCCATCATCAGTGTGGCCAGAGGTAGACAAGGTCTTCACCCTAGCACACACACTCCTCCTCCGACCTGGGTGCGGCTAGCAACTCACCTGCCGCACCATGGGCATAGTATGCCGACCATGAGTCCCCATGTCGCCCACACAACCATGGCCATCGAACAGCACCTGAGTCGCAAGCTCCGCCCACGAGCCCACGACTCTCACCACTAGGGCCGCCGCCGTACCAATGGGTGCCCCGGATCCCCACCAAAAGCACGGGCCTTGCATCGTTGGGCAATCCCCAACCGCCGACGGAATCGACAACGCATATGGACCGAGGACGATCTAGTGCAAAGAGGAACCATGCTGCAAAAGGGGAGAGGAAGGAGCGGACCACGTCGAGGACCAGCGCACCCCTGTGCCAGCGCCGAGCAGCTCGACCGAGTTAGCGCCACCCATCCCTCCCACCGGTCTCCCGACACGCGCCCATGTGCCGCCCTACCACAACGCTCTCGGTCAGATCCGCACGAGGGCAAACCTAGTCGCCCGCCGAACGATGAGGGGCGCCGGGCCGAACACAACCAATCGTTGAAGTGGGCCTCCAGGAGCACCACCACGGGTTGCCCGTGGACGAACAGATGCTGGAACCGCAACCAACCGTCGTTGCCGCCACCCCGCTCCGCATCATGACTCCACAGCACCGCCGCCTAAGCACCCACGTCGTTGTCAGTGCCATCACTGCGATTCTGCGGAGCACAACTCCGCTCAACGATCGAGCCTAGCCGATATCGTCACCTCGCGCCGGCTCCTGGCATCCAAACGTTAGATCCAGAAGAACTGATCGGAGCGAGGCGGACACATGTCGCTGCCAAATCCCCACCTCTTCCAACCCTCCGCAGCTCCGCGCTGAGCTCGACCACGCCATCACGCCTCAGATCAGCGCCGTACCACTCCCGGGATCACGGCCCGTGCCCACAAGCAAGAAGAAGAAAGGGTCCCGCAGCCGCTAGCACCCACCGGGCTTTGCCCCGTGGCACGGACAGGAGGAGGCGAGAAGAGAGAAGGGAGGGAGCGACGGTAGGGAGAGGGGGAAATGTTTCAATTCCAAATACCGTGTATTGATTATTCACTGATTGTCCGGTTGCTATGGCACAGTAACTATGTACGCGGTACCGTTTGCCATTCAAATGTGATCTACAATGTGAGGAGGACCACGAAACAAAAGAAGAAGAGCAGATCTGTGCACCCCCTTTCGATCAAAAAGCACCATGCCATCTCGCCGCCGTCTACTGGCGTATATTTCGCCTTGCTGTTTCTTTTTCTCCATTTCCTTCATTGGAGTAACATGTTTTCTTGTTTACTCAGGTGGCACAAATGCATTCTACACCATTTCAGAAAAACAAAATGCATTCTACACCAACCGTATGCAGGCAATTAGCACTACTACCAACTGAGGTTGAAGTGACGGTCCCATCCCGCAAAAAAAAAAAAAAAGAATTGCGGTCCCAGATTTTCTGTGTGTCTCACCCAAGGCAAGTCAATGAGAAAGCATTAATTTTCCGTCGAACGTCATGTGCCAAAAAAGAAAAAAAAAACTGTCTATTCCTCTTTGGACTGTACTTTCTCTGTAAAGAAATATAAGAACGTTTAGATGTTTAGATTACGGAGGGAGTATTTTTAACTCTCAAGAATTCTACGTTTAATAAGAATATTATTTCAGAAGGACCATGGGTCATGCTATGCGGAAGTTCTTAAATTCGTATAAAATTCACATTAATTCCTATGTCCATGTTTTTTCAAGAATCAGATCTATTATAAAAGTTTATCAAAAGTACAAAGTACCTCAAATATAATAAAATTACATCAAGATTCTGAGACCATCGAACGACCACTAATGCCGTCAGAAAGAGTCATCGCTCCCCTATCAAAACCGGTTTGACCCTGTTGAGGACAGCCGGGACGTGTTCGTCCACGCGCCCCTTATGTCCATGTTATCATAAAGTAAAAAAAGAAGATCAAACATGAGTATACATTTCCATGAATTTTTTAGCATGGCCCGAGAACAAGTGCATCTTGCCTTTTCGCTGCCATGAGCATGGAGGGAAGCAGAGCAAGAAGCCTCCGGCTCCCTGATCCAGTTGGTGGAGAATGAGCCACAAAATCCAAACCCAGTGGACCTCATAATTAGCTGCTTGCTTACACCGAGTGTCACACATGCAAAATGGATAGACCAAAAGCAAAGAAAAATCATTAATATACACTCAACCAACACGGCAGCACAGAGGAGAAAAAAAAAAGAAGCCAAAAATCCAAAAGAGTCACATGACTAATGGGGGCGGCATCACTGCTGTCATTTGCCAATACCGCCCCCTTTATATTCAATCCCCCAACCTCTCCCACCTCCCCCGTCCCACCTCTTCTCTCCCAAGTCCCAACTCAAAGGCAAGAGCAGACCCAGCTCAGGAGAGACAATCAGATCACAGGCTGCCTAATCCTGCTCTTCGTTGGCGGTTTCTGTGCAACCCGCCGAGCTCTTGCGAGAATATTGCAATGGCGTCCACGTCGAGCTCGACGGCGGTGGATGAGAGGGAGCGGAAGCGGAAAAGGGCAGCCGGGGGTGAGTCCACAGCGTCCGCCGGCCCGGGGACGGAGGCGCAGCCTTCCAAGTGGCGGACGCGGCGCGAGCACGAGATCTACTCGTCCAAGCTCTTCGAGGCGCTCCGCCTTGTCCGAGGCGGGTCATCGTCCGCGTCCACGGCGCCGGCGCGTGGCCGGGCCGTGCGGGAGGCGGCCGACCGCGCGCTCGCGGTGGCGGCCCGCGGGCGCTCGCGCTGGAGCCGCGCCATACTCGCCTCCCGCCGCCGGCGCCTGCAGGCCGCCCACCGCGCGCGCCTCCGCGCCCCAGCCACACCGCCCGCGCGCCACTCCTCGGTCGCTGCCGCCGCACAGCCGCAGCCGGGGAAGGCACCGGCGCTGGCGAAGAAGGCGAAGGTGCTGGGGCGGCTGGTTCCCGGCTGCCACAAGCTGCCGTTCCCGGCGCTCCTGAGCGAGGCCTCCGACTACATCAAGGCGCTGGAGATGCAGGTGCGCGCCATGACCGCTCTAGCCGAGGTCCTGGCGAGCGTCTCCTCGTCGTCAGCCTCCGGCAGCTCCTCCTCGCCGGCATGACCCACGCTTCGTGCATGATTCGTGTATTCGTTGTAAATTTCACCCCATCTTCCTCGTGGGTTCGATTAGTTAGCCTCTCCTCTCTAGTTTGTCCTCTTGTTTCTCAAGTTAGTTGAGCGGTTAGTGTGTTGGTGATAATGATGGCACTCTGGTGATTTAAACCATGCTGTAATGCCTCTCTCTCTCTCTCTCTCTCGCTGTCTACTTGTGGAGGCACATTCGTTTTGTTCTATTCTCTTCTCGCTTGGCTTTCTCCTCTCCTCGGGATTCTTTCGTGTGTTTGTTTCTTTTGTTCTCTTTCGATCCCTTCTCTGATAAATGTAACAGGCATGGATAAATGTTCAGAGCGCTCCCTTCGTCGAGTACCGTGTGTTCTTTCCTGCGCGCGGTGCGTTGCATGCATGTCTCTCTTGCTTTCTGTCCATGGGAAACCGCGCTTAACCTCCGAGTGTATGTAACCTTCATCATCTCCTAATCATACTTACCGCGTGATCCTCTGCAACACAAGCCTGGATGAAATGATGTCATGGGTTCTCTGTTCCATCTCGGTAGGTAAATCATGTGTCCTGGAACCCAATCGTGACGCCCGAGCTGCAATGCAGCTATCAAAATCTCTCAAACCGCGACCGACTTGGCACTAATCGATACAGTTGTGCTGGAGCTCGAGATAGCGGCAGCAGAATTTCTCCGTCCATGGCGAGGGGCTTGGCGTTCCTGGAAAAGATAAGAGCTCCCTCGCCATGGGCCATTGTTTATTTCGAAACAGGGAACGGGGAGTGTGGGAGGAACGTGGGGGGAATAAATGGCACGTGGCCGATCTGAGCGGCACGCCGGATTAAACTCAGTGGGGACCAATGCACAGTGAGGAGCGCGGTAAAAAAACAACTCTCGGCCGCGCAGTCGGGACAGAAGAGTCCGTGCCCGTTTTTCACTCGCGTCGCCCTCACTGGCCCCACGCCGTTACAGGCCGCTGGCCCTGCCACGGTACCGGATGGATGGAGGAGGGAGGGAGCCAAAGTACGGCCCTGCCCCTGCGCTAGGCGACAGGAGGAGCGGCTCCCGCCGGTGCACCGTCGAGCCCGAGCCTGCGGAGCTGAGCTGGGTCTTAATGGAGCCGCGGGCCTGCCCTGCAAGAACGGCGTGGTGTCGCTCGGGCCCGGGCCGGAACGGGCCGGCCTCGCGTGTCATCGAGGGCTGAGGCGTCCACGTGGTCCGTACGGGTGGCAGGGATGGGCGGTGTGATGTGGCGCGGCCATGATTGGTCCGTCGCCATGGGCTGGCTGTGCGTGTGTGCGTGCCAGGGGCTACGTGACAAACCGTATGTATCGTGTCCCTCATGTGCCGCCCTCCCAGTACATTTGTCCTCGATCTCCTTCCTGTATTGAGGTATTCAAGTCATCTTTCTCGTCCAACTGTCCAAGTACCTATGCCTACGGTACTGTTTTCGCTGTTTTTCTTACTTTATTTATAGGCTATGCTCACCTGCTACATACTTCCTCCGTCTTAAAATAAGTGTCTCAACTTTATATTAAACATAGTATAAAGTTGTATTAAGGTCAAGACACTTATTTTGGGATGGAGGGAGTACTAAATACGTCGTCGAAATATGTCTTTTTTTTGTGGCGGTCGTCGAAATATGTTAGTATGTTCGCAGAATGTAAATCCACGTAATTTTTTTTACGAAAAAAGCAATCAGACGAAGTCAGATTTTTCAGACTTTCCGGCGAACATGTTTATTGCCGTTGGATGAGGCCACATATCTTGAAGCAAGGGAGGGAATACACCTTAGCTCTAAAAATCGTTCTCTGGAACAGAGCATGGGCATGGACGCTCTTATTTTACAGCCGGCCTCCATCCCACAACACCCATACCTGCACAATGTACCGGGCACCGCGAGCTTCCATTCCTTTTTTTTTTGAGGGACGCGAGCTTTCATTTGGGATACCTGAGATTGCATCCCAGCTGCTTCCCCTTTTCTCTTTTTTACGTGGCGATTTTCACAATTTTTAAAAACAATCATTTGTGGTGTTCATGTGGGAAAAATATCTCCCCTTTTTTTCTTTACACGTGGCAATTTTCCCAATGTTTTAAAACAATCATTTTGTGGTGGGCATGTGCAAATATATGAACTTTTTTTTATTTCTCATACCATGGTTTTTCTTTGTAAATGCTTATTGGAGCATGGAAAATTTAGTGCTTATGCCATGGCATTTTTTATTGAACAAATAATAGTAATTTCATATTTAATCGTTCAATAGACCATGGCAATTTTATTGTAGGAACCATGGCAATCTTATTTTTAAGAACATGTAAATTTTACTAATTAGACCATGACTAAATTATTAATTGGACCATGATAGTTTTATTGTAGATAGCATGGTAACTTTATTATCAAGACCATGACAATTTTATTATAAATACCACGGTAACTTTCTAAATTAGGTCATGTCAATTTTATTATTTAGACCATGACAATTTTATTGTCGCATGCCAACTTTACTGATTAGAACAAGGTAGTTTGATTGCACGTAGCATGTCTTTTAACAACTAATTTCTTTTTGTTTTCAGGACCATAGAAAATTTGTTGAACTTGCTAAGGAAAATCTATTTAACATACCCTGATAAATTATTATTTTATGTAATATCATATTTATTGACATGGCAAATTCCTGTCGTCTCACAAGCAGAATTTGCCATGTGAACACTGCATAAATTTTATAAATTTGAATTTGTTTTTGTTTTCAAGACCATGGAAAATTTGTTGAAACTTGCGAGGCAAATTATTTAACATACCATGGTATTTTTTTATATAAAATATCATATTTATTGACATGGCAAATTCCTGTCGTCTCACGAGCACAATCTTTTTTTAACGCAGAAATTTGCCACGTGAACACTACATAAATCTTATAATTTTGCTATCATTGTACTCCCTCCATTCCCTTATCTAGTGCGAATTAGTTTTTTGCTAGAATTCCACAATGTAGTGCGCGTGAGCTACATTGGACAGCAATTACCCTCAGCTGTTCACAGGAGATGCAACCACATCCACATGCATGTGTACCGAGTGTGTGCAGGCAGGGCTATTGTGGTCCAAAAGTACAAGTCCACGTCATGCCTTGGTTTTGGAGCTGCAAACCATGCACACTACATATTGAACCAGAGGGAGTATGTTAAAGTTGCCATCATGCCATTTATTTTTGGGTCAATTACATTCCAGTTCAGCCCTAAACTCGATTCCACTACTCAGATTTACCCTAATTCCCAAGCCTGCTTACATTTGCTCCTCTTCCGTCTCGCTCCCTTACATGGATACTATTTGGTGCCATTTTCGTCCAGTCAAAGGACTTTGACTGTTTGTGGGGCGTTTACTAGACATTTTTACCCCTATCTTCATATCTCATTTACGTGTGGGACCCACCTAAAGAAGAAGAAAGCTCTTTCTCTTTGTCTCATTGTTTGTCTCAATTACACAAGTCCCTTTCGCCAACATGTGGGACATCAAGCAATCGGGTCCACGTGCCATATCGAAATAATAGTGCAGAGCAGCAGGGGTGAAGCACCCTAGTCAAGGCGTCGGCGTAGTAATGAGCAATGAGGCGTCAAATCATAAAGCTGCACCTTTCTCGCAGTTAAGTTGGAGGGACGAAGTAATAATGCTAAAAAAGAAGTTGGAGGGATGGAGCAACCATCATTTCACTCATTGCTGAATCCGCTTCTCCCTCATCTTTTTCAAGTTAACCACGTGTTGCTTCTACCGTTGTCCCGCCTCATGTGGGACGCAGATCGGCTTGGTAAAGCACTGACACGTGGGACCGCATGTTAGCAAACCGCCAGGCCAACGTCCTCTAAAAATAAGAAACCTCCCCCGCCATCCGCGCTGCAAAATCACCTCCTTTTTACTAATCTCGATACTATAATTTTTTAGATCAATATAATCAAGATTTGTATAGATAGCACACAGGAGCAAAACCAAGTGGTACGGTTAAGGGCATCCACAATGTGTAGCCAAATGTGAAAATAGCTTTTGGCATCGATGGGAACCATTCTGGATGGCGCGCCAAAGCCAGGAACCGAAGCTCCCTAATTGATTGATTGAAGGAATAGAAAAATGCAACCTCTCTCCTCTTTCTCCCGTGCTTGGACGCATGCACAGTATAGAGCACATAGTCTACTCGCCTGTCCTTTCTATCAAAAATCACAAAGTAGTGAGGCATCAAATCACAAAGCATGGACGAAGCAACCATCATTTCACTCTTCGCTGACTCCGCTTCTCCATCGTCTTCTTCAAGAAACCACCTTACCGAACTAAGCTGGACGGACGACGATATTTTTTAGGGTTAAATGACAGTGGGAGAGGCTCCCACTAACTTTGTATTAACTCATATCACAGGGTTACATAGCTTACAGGGTGGGGTTAAGGTCCCCCAAGCCAGGAATAAAACTAAAAGCAAAACCAAGACAGATACACTAATCAGTGGAGGTTACAAAAGGCAAAGGCAAATCACAAGCCTTGGGGGAACATGGAAATGAAGGGGTGTAACTCGTGTTTACAATTGTGAGCAAGTAGCTCCATTAAACTCTTGAAGCGCGCCAGCCAGGAGCTAAAAGAGTGCGGCACTCCCCTAAAATGCTTATTTTTTTCATTCCTTCCAAATACTCCAAGAGGACAACATGAAAATGTCCACAAAGAGAGGCTGGTTCCACTGCTGTTTACCACCACGAATTTAACTGACACTGTTGTCATAGTTAAGCCAATTAATCCCCAATTTGGCCCAACATCGCGTACTGAACGGGCATTGAAAGAAGAGGTGTTCCACAGTCTCCTCCGGGGGTTGGTCACACAACAGGCATGCATAGTTGTTGTGTGTGATGTTATAGTGGCGACGCTTGAGCATGTTTCGTGTGTTCAGGCGATCAACCATCAGGAGCCAGCAGAACACCTTGAATTTGATGGGGCTTTTGGCTTTCCAGAGCAAGACGAAGGCCTCGTCGACCTCCACCTCTCTGAAGCAGTGCTCATATTATTTGCTGGAGGAGAATCAACTAGCAATCGAACAGACCCAAACATCACTCTCCTCCATGTCTAGCGAGACATGAGCAGACCGTTTCTATATCTCTCTCATCTCCTCCCGAGCGTGCATAGAGAGTGGGAGTTGGAACATCTCACTTGGTTCACTGGCCTGCAGAACAGAGCTTACTATTGCATCTTCATCCGTGCATAAGGACAAAGCCCTAGGGAAAGATTGCATCAGAGAGTGTTCATCCCCATCACTGAGACACAAATCTTTCCAGAAGAGAGAAGAGGAGCCATCTCCAATCACCACCGACGTGATCCCTCTGAAAATATCACTATGTGATATAACATCACGCCACCAAAACGAGCCAATCGCGTTGCAAGTGTGTGGTACTTTATCAAAGTAGTAAGCACTCCATATGAGGGAAACCCAAGGTACATCTTCTTTATTATAGAACTTGAAGAGGTGCTTGAGTAGGAGGGCCACATTTTGAGTATTGATGTCAATAATGCCCAGGCCTCCTTTCTTCTTCGGTCTGCAAACCAGGTCCCAGGCTACCAAGGAGTTTGATTTGACACCATCATCAGTGTTTTTTGCCCAGAGACAATACTGCACAACTTGTCTAGATGCTCAACCACCCGGGGAGGCAATTTGATGGTACACATGGCATAGATGAGCATAGAAGTGATCGCAGAGTTGACCAACGTGAGTTTTGCACTGGTGGACATCAAGGACAAGGCCGTTGACAGTTTCCTCTCAACACTATGGACCAGTGGCATAAGATTGAGCACAGATGGTCTAGTGGTCCCCATGGGAAGACCAAGATAGGTGAACGGCATCGTGCCCATCATGCAACCAAAGATGCGAGCTAACTCATCCGTTTTACCTTGGGACATGTTGATCGGGATGAGAGTGGACTTGTCAAAGTTAATCTTGAGGCCTACCGAGTCAGCATAATCCACAAGAATAGCTTTCATAATGGCAGTTTGAGTCGAACAGGCAGGCACGAGAAGAATTGTATCATCAGCGTATTGCACAATTGGGTAGTCGGACACACTGGGTGAGGGGAAGGGCAGGTGGATTAACTAGCGCATGAAGGCATCATTGATGGCCGCTTGCAGCAAGTCCGTGGCAAGCACGAAGATCAGGGGCAACAGGGGATCACCTTGGCGCATGCCACATTTGCATTTGAATTTCCTACCCGGGCAACCATTTAAAAGAACTAAAGAACTCCCCAAACAAAAAATTGATTTCATCCAACCAAGACATTTCTCATCAAACACCATATGCTTCATAATATTCATCATCGGCTCATGTTCAATTGTGTCAAACGCTTTGGCAAAATCCAATTTTAACAGAGCAATCTCTCGTGAAGAAGTTTGACATTGATGGATGAACTCGAAAGTCCAGGCCAAGCAGTCGTGGATAGTTCTCCCTTTGAGGAAGCCATATTGGTTCCTGTGCACAATTTTCAGAATCATTTTCTGCAGGTGATTAGCAAGCAACTTGGTGACAATTTTGAGACAACAATTTAGCAGTGTGATCGGTCTATAGTCATTAGCAGATTCACGCGAGGACGTCTTGGGAATTAGGGTGATGTACCCATCACTGATACTAGTAATATCCAGCCTGCCCTCATAGAACTCATCACATAATTTGTAAAAGTCCCCCTTAACAGTCGACCAACAGCTCTTCAAGAAACACCCATTGAAGCCATCGGGTCTGGGTGCTCGATCAGGTGGCATACTGCGCACCACCTCATCAATCTCACAATGGGAGAAAGGGGATGAGAGTTCTTCCAAACCCTCCACCCTTCGTATGATTCTGCTGAGGTCAAACTTCATGGTGGTGGGTTTTGATGTTCCCAATCTCTCCTTGTAAGCATTGTATAGGATCCCCTCTTTACCTGCATGATCAAGCACAACCACGTCACCATGATGCAAGGACACAATGGAGTTGTGTCTGTACCTCTTAGTCGCTAGAGCCTGGAAGAGCTTAGTGTTTTCATCTGCAAATCTGAAATACTGTATTGTGCATCTTTTCCTCCAATATTCATTCTGGTGGCGAAGCAACTCATTCAGATGTTTTTTGAGAACACATCTAAATTTTGCTTCCAGAGGAAAAAGGCCCCTTTGATCTTCTAAGGTATCAAGGAAAAGCAAGACCTCATTGCTGTTACATATCAAGATCCTGAGCCTGGAAATCCCTTTGCTCCACTGTTTGAGATCATACCGCAGGTTTTGAGTTTTTTGCATATGAGAGAGGCTGAGTTTGGGGAAAAACAAGGCTTGGACCAAGAACGTTGAACAACCTTCGAGAAGCCAGGCAGATTGATCCACAAGTCCTCGAATATGAATAATTTAGATTTGGGGATCTTAGACTCAATTGTAACCACACAAGGTATGTGGTCAGTCACTGGTTTGCCCATGGGCATCACCACAGTATTTGGGAGGGAGGTGGTCCAGTTGTAGGAGGTGAAAAACCAGTCAAGCTGCTCTAGAAGCGGGTCTTCTTGCATATTACTCCATGTAAAAGATCTCCCTTTAATAGGAAGTTCCACCAACAAATGCACCCTACTGATTTCATTGAACAACGACATATCATTGGCATTCCCCCCAGGCTTTTTTCTATTAGTGGTTGATCTGATGAAGTTAAAGTCTCCTAAGAGTAGCCGGTTTTCATCATCAGGAATATGCAGGTCAAAAAGCAATGAAGTAAAGTTAATTCTCTCTTGTCCAGCACATGGGTCGTAAACATTAACTAGATTCCAGGTATCAGCCGATTGTGTAGAGACAATTGAAATCCCAACAAGAAAAGAACTAACATGCCATGGAGAGCCACTAGTGCAGGATGCTGCTAATGCGACACTATGATCAAAGACCCTTTGACGAAACTGTGTGCGATGCATTAATCACAAACAGTGGTGTAAAAAACCCGTCAAAAAAGGTGCAACACGTTTGCGATGATGGATGCATTAAACACGGTTCAGATTTTAGTTTTGTGTGTGATGTAGGGCATACGATTCAGTGCAATTAACTATTTGCGATGAGGAGCAACAGAAGAAACGGGCAGCCAGATGAAGGTGTGTGTGCGATAAACATCATACGGTTCACTAGGATGAATTTTTCGTGATTAGGCAACACAAAAGAAATGGTCAGCCAGATCAAGGTGTGTGCGATATACGACACGCGGTTCACTCGGATGAACTGTTTGTGTTGAGACAAGAGAACATAAACGGTTCAATATAACAAGATGTGTGTGATACGCGGCAAATCGGTCTGTAACCAGAAATGTGTGCGAAGACCGATAATAACATAGTCAATTGCTGCTAATAAGACTGTGTGTTGTGCGATGGGATTGCATACAGAACAACAACATATAATATGTACACACTTATAAGGACATGGTTGCATAACAAAATTAAACATCCACTTACATAGGTGGCTACTACAACCATGGTATTTGCACACACCAAAGTAAATTATTACAAGCATAATTGCATAGGTGGCTACTACGCGCATGCCACACACACCAAAGTAAACTATATATTACATGCATGATTAACTAGCATACATGATCATCTGATCATCATCTACTGCTTGTGACGCTTGCTCTGCTTGTGGCTCGATCCGGGCTTGTCGATTTAGGTAAGGAGGCACTTCCTCATGTCAACGGTCCACCTGTGCATCTTGTATCATGTGTACACGCACTTGGCTACGAACCTGAGGTGAGGTTCATCCAGTCACCACATCCAGGCCTTGTGCCAGGATACGGGACTTGTTCTCTGTGCATCCTACATCTTTTTGTAGTAGGGGTCGATGATGGCCGAGGTGAGTTCAACCAGGGAGTCCTTCTTCGTGCTGCCCAGACCCTATAGTGCTCACGGATTTCAACAAAGTTCTTGCAGGCCAAGCCCATAACCCCGAGCGCTTTTACATCGTCGGTGGTTTCCACTGTAGCAAACTTGTAGTCGGTGCTGTTGACAACCTGGCGAAATAGACGCAAGACTCTGTGGCCATGCAATAGTGGTAGATGAGGACATGATGGCGCACACACAACTTGGTGACGACAACCTTCTGATCTTTGCCGGGAAGACCGGCGGTGTACTGGAGGTCGATGCTGACCACCTTGTACTTCTCTCCAGCAAGCAACTGCTCAACGGTGTTAATGTAGTTGTCCACCACGGCCAGGTCGATGGTGTACACCACCGAGAGATCCGTCTCCCTCGCGTGGGTCTCCACTTTACGCTCGCCGAACTCCATCGGAGCGCCGCTAGACATCCCCTCTCTATATGTCATCGTGGGTGTGCTTGTTGTGTTGTGGGATGCGATCAAAAGGTTGAAGAGACTAAGGTTATAATGGACGCAGGAATTAAAGGGGAAGCCGGACGGCCTGGAATATCGATCGGCACGCCCTAATGGCAGTTGTAATTCGCAGTGCGTAACTCCATCGTGCCGCACGTAACTACATCGCATGGCAACGCGCGCGGCGCAAGCGCATGCATATGAGGCCCCCGACGTGATCGTGCGCGGGCCCAACCGCTGGCAGAGCGCATGTGAAGGGACGTGAGCAAAGCGCTCCGCGGTCGCCTCAACCGAGCAGTTGAACACACAAGGAAAAGCTGTCCACAACCCGAGCGCGCCGACGGCGCCTAACGGCAAGCACAACGCACTGTGGCGCCTAACGGCGAGCACATCACACTGCGGCGCCTAACGGCGAGCACAGCGCACCACGGCGCCTAACGGTGAGCAGAGCTTGCCGAGGGACGCGAGTAGAGGCCGGCACAGTGATACGTGGCAAATAAGACAAACTGTGCGAGCGATGTCGGAGACATCAAGCATGAATCAGATTAGAGTTGCGTGTGCGATACGTGGCATACAGTTGATCCATCCTAGCTGTTTGTGATGGAATAAGTCGTGTGTGTGGTGGGCAAACGCTTGCTGGTATATAACCTTAAATTTAACCAACAAAATGTTAATGATGTTACAAAAATTATATAACTGGAAACTATGCCCAAATACGAATCCAACGATATAATCTTTGGCGACATGCATTCGTATTTTATTAATTAAATCATACTTATAAATCAGGACGGGGGTATAGTAGGTAATTAAATCACAAACGTTTTTTTATTAAACATATGTGTACGTGTCCTTTCGTCCTCCTCCCGCATTTCTTGTCACCCTGCTGCCGTAGACGGTTGGAACTCAAGCTTGAGCAGTGCGCGGGGGCGTTCTTTTGGCCAAACGGTGGTGAGTGTGCCCGTTCCCGCGCAACCGTGTAGGTTTCCATGCAAGCTTCCCGCCCAACTTGGTGAAATCCCCCAAAATCTCAATGCTTACTAGCCTACTATATAAACTCTCATGGCCGGCGAGTCCTGCGTCGCATTTTCCCCTCCCTCCCTATAGCTTATCTCCTTTGCTTCTCCCACAATCGGCAATGGCACCGGACCGTCGTCGTCGCTCAGCCACTCCGCCATCATCAAAGCACAGTTCTAGCTGGGAGGCTACACCGCGGCGGCGGCGTAGTCCCCGCGTAGTGTAGTGCACGTGGCGTCCCTGTTGGGTGTGCGCGGAAGACCCAGCACATGCTCGGCCACCGGTACCCGTCAGCAGCTATTGCCGGCCGCCGTTGCCGCCATAGCTCCATCGAAAGTCAGGTCCATCGCCCACTCTGTCGCCACGATCCAAAGGAGGGAGGTGGCCGCCACCCCACTGCCGGCCACCGTGGCCATCACCCGCTCCGCCACCGTGGCCCGAAGGCGGGAGGTGGTGGTTGTGGCCACCACCCCATCATAGGCCGCTGTGGCTGCCAGCCCACTGTCGACTACCGAGATCATCACCCACTCCGCCACCACCGCCCGAAGGAGGGAGGTAGAGGTGGAGGCCCACACGTGTGGCAGCGACCTTGCACGCTACATCGAGTTCCTACGGGAGGAGGAGGAGCGCCTCGTCGAGCATGCAAAGAGCCTTACCACCACCGTGGCCGTGGCACATGCCGACGCAAAGACAAGGAATCAGGAGATCTACGAGCAGTCCGACCGCTTTGAGAGTGGTCGACTAGAGCGGATGAGGGCGTTTGAGGTGAGCGTCGTTGAAGGTGCAGTAGCGGCAGGCACCGTATTGTAGTTGTCCAGCTTGTCGGTAGGCTCGTCCTCCTCTTCCTCTTACTGAGTGCACTCGGCAGAGGAGAGGCTACCGGAAGTAGTATAAAGCCCCTCCGTAGTAGTATTTAGGGGCTATTTTATTCAGTTCATCTGACTATAGATGTGTTGGAACTGTACAATGTACTTAAAATTAGCTAGTATATATAGTTGAACTAGCTATTTCTGTACATGGTTGGCTACAATTGGGGAAACGTTTGGTCGGTTCAGCTGTCGAGTTGAACTGTTTGTATAAATTAAGCACGACTGCTTAATCCATGAATGAAATCTATGCTTAATTACTGAATTTTAGTTGCAAAGATTAGATAGTGCTAGTGAGTTTTAGCTGCATATTTTGACAAATCCCGGTGTTACAAGTATTGACAAATGGCAATGTTACTAGATCAACAAATGTCAATCTTTCTAGTTTGACAAATGGCCATATACCCAATATGACAAATGCAAATCTTACCAAATTGTCTGTACGTGGTTGCACACGGGTCATCCGAAAAAACAGTTTGCATTGAAGGGAGGTAGAAATCTTGCTTGCCAAATTTTCTCTTGGCTTAGCGCCGAAGTTTCGCTTTTCATACCTTATTCAATTTGAACCGTTTGCATTGAAGAGATGCACAAATCCTGCATAGTGAATTTTCCCTTGGCTTACTGCGGAAGACCATAGCTCTCACTTTGCATACAAGTGTTCTATCTAAAACGTTTGCGCTGAAGAGCTGCATAAATCCTGCTTTGCACATTTTCCCTTGCCTTACTGGGGAAGCTGTCAGTGTACATATGGGTGTTCTATCTAAAACATTTGCGATGTTAGAGTGGCAGCTAGTTGTTTCAAAATGCCTTTGTTGACTGTTATTCAAGTGCGCCTTATCTCGAAATGGACACGAAAATTACCACAACATGTCGGGTGCCATTCCATGATAGCATGCCAAGTTTCATGAATTTCAAACAAGTTTTGGATTTGCTAGAATTTAAAAACAAAGTATCTCAACGTTTTGCCGGCAATCAATAGTGCCCTAGTGTTTGCAATTCATTCCTATTTCTTGCATGGGACCTAAGCATGCACCCAAGGACACAGATTTGATTTTTAACCAATTTATATGCACTGGAGCATGTGCATGTAGTTCAAATTTGAATTATGCACGTAAAATGCCTAGAAAACCCAGCTAATGTATAAAAATGTCCAAACGAACCCCGAAAATTTCCAAAATTTAACACAACACTCTTGTTGTTCTATGTTGACACTAGAATTTTTTTTGAAAGCAATAACAGGCAACGGGTATCGTTTCGTTCCCAAAGGTGGCACGTTCCCTACCGAAACCATCAGGCTTGTTGTGAGAACCTCTGGTTTGTGAGATGCTTATACCCAAACCTGCCCCAAATGGGACAAAATATTTACCACGACATGTAGGGTGCCATTCCATGATAGAATGCCAGGTTTCATGAATTTCAGATGAGTTTTGGATCTACTAAAATTTAAAAAGCAGGTATCGCAATGTTTGCGGCCGAGTGACGGTGGTAGGGTGTCTGACATTCATTCCCATTTCCTGCATGAGACCTAAGCATGCAACCAAGGACGCATATTCGATTTTTCAACCAATTTATATGCATTAGAGCATGTGCATGTAGTTCAAATTTGAATTATGCACATAAATGCATTGAAAACTCAATTAATGCATAAGAATGTCCTAACGAACCCCGAAAGATTCCAAAATTTAACACAACACTCATGTTGTTCTATGTTGACACTAGAGAAAAAATTGAAATCAAGAAGAGGCAACGACTATCGTTTCGTCCAGAAAGGTGAAACATTCCCTACTGAAACCATCATGCTTGTTGTGGGAAGCTCTGGTTTGTGAGAAGCTTATACCCAAACCTGCCCCAAATGGGACAAAACAATTACCACGACATGTCGGGTGCCATTCCATGATAGCATGCCAGGTTTCATGAATTTCAGACGAGTTTTTGATTTTCTAGAATTTAAAAACCAGGTATCTCAATGTTTGCGGCCGAGTGACGGTGGCAGGGTGTTTGACATTCATTCCATTTCCTGCATGGGACCTAAGCATGGAACCAAGGACACAGATTTGAATTTTCAACCAATTTATATGCATTAGAGCATGTGCATGTCGTTCAAATTTGAATTATGCACATAGATGCATTGAAAACTCAATTAATGCATAAGAATGTCCTAATAAACCCCGAAAAATTCCAAAATTTAACACAACACTCATCTTGTTCTATGTTGACACTAGAGAAAAAATTGTAATCAAGAAGAGGCAACGGCTATTGTTTTGTCCAGAAAGGTGAAACGTTCCCTACCGAAACCAGCAGGCTTGTTGTGAGAAGCTCTGGTTTGTGAGAAGCTTATACCCAAACCTGCCCCAAATGGGACACAGCATGTTGATGCCGCTCCATGATAGCATGCCATGTTTCACGAATTTCAGACGAGTTTTGGATTTACTAGAATTTAAAAATTAGGTATCTCAATGTTTGTGGCTGAGTGACGGTGGCAGGGTGTTTGACATTCATTCGCATTTCTTGCATGGGACCTAAGCATGCAACCAAGGAGACCGATTTGAATTTTCAACCAATTTATATGCATTAGAGCATGCACATGTAGTTGAAATTTGAATTATGCACATAAATGCATTGAAAACTCAATTAATACATAAAAATGTCCAAACGGACTCCGAAAAATTCCAAAATTTAACATAACACTCCTGTTGTTCTATGTTGACACTAGAGCAAAAATTTAAATCAAGATGAGGCAACAGATATTGTTTCGTCCAGGAAGGTGAAACGTTCCCTACCGTAACCATGAGGCTTGTTGCGAGAAGCTCTCTTTTGTGAGAAGATTATACCCCAACCTGCCCCAAATGAGACAATATTTTTACCACTGCATGTTGCTGACGTTCCATGATAGCATGTCAAGTTTCATGAATTTCAGACGAGTTTTAGATTTACTAGAATTTTAAAACCATGTATCTCAATGTTAGCAGCCGAGCAACGGTGGCAAAGGTGTTTGGCATTCATTCCCATTTCTTGCATGGGACCTAAGGTTGCAACCAAGGACACACATTTGATTTTTCAACCTGTTTATATGCACTGGAGCATGTGCATGTAATGCAAATTTGAATTATGCACATGAATGCATAGAAAACTTAGTTAATTTATAAAAATGTCCATGCGAACACCGAAAAATCCCAAAAAATTGCACAATACGCCTGTTGTTCTATGTTGACACGAGAAATTTTTTGAAAGTAAGAAGAGGCAACATATATCATTTTGTCCCCCAAGGTGGCACGTTCCCTACCGAAACCATCATGCTTGTTGTGACAGAAGCTCTGGTTTGCGAGAAGCTTATACCATAACTTGCCCCAAATGGGACAATATTTTTTTACCCCAGCATCTTGATGCCGTTCCATGATAGCATGCCAAGGTTCATGAATTTCAGACGAGTTTTGTATTTACTAGAATTACAAAAGCAAGCACCTTAATGTTTGCCGGAGAGCCACGGTGCCGTGGTGTTTGAAATTTATCCCCATTTCTTGAATGGGACATAAGCATCAACTCATGGACACATATATGATTTTACAAACCATTTTGGTGCACCGGAGCATGTGCATGTGGTTTAATTTTGAATTGTGCACTTGAAATGCCTGGAAAACCAAGTTAATGTATAAAAATGTCCAAACGAACCCTGAATAATTCCAGTTTTTTTGACGACACACCTATAGTTGCATGTTCACTACAGATAGAAGTTCTAGAAATTCAAACACCATCCTTTGCAGCCGTGACCCCATTATGTAATTCAAATCAAGATGAAAAATCAAGTAGATCGCACACAGTTTATTATCACCAACCGTGTGAGATGTAGTACAAAATATCCTAGATCACGGTTGGTGTATAGTACGCCTATGGCTTACGCGAGAAGGTGCATTGGCTACAGTCCACAGCGGTGTGTCAAGCACACTAGCTCGCTCCCCAAATATCATTTCACTGTTCAATCATCACCGGTGAAAGATGGGGACGTGGAACCGCGTCACGAGGGAAACTTCGGCGGCCCACTCCGGTGAGAGCGCGGCCGCAGCCGCCATGCGCGTGCTAACAAGGTGCATGAGCGCGACCGTAATCTGCGATCGGGCGGCCAAGGCAGCCCAAACGACCGCTGTTGCTTCTCACGTGGCGGCAGCAACATCTGCCCCGGGGATAGCAACTGGCGAGAGCGGCACAATAGTTGTCCATTCCACAGCGGCAACCTTAGCCCTGATGGAGGCTGCCCATGACCATGTCGAGGCCGTGCACGCCTAGATCGTGGCGGTCACCGCACAAATCGAACGAAGCTTCTCCGACAACGGTCGGCAACCCACGGCCGAAGAGTTGGAAATCGCCGAGAGCATTCGAGCAGCCGTCCGTTCCTCCGCCGCATACCTTGTGATGACAGAGCCCGTCCAAGTCCAGATCGCGGCTTCCCATGCCCAACTTGTGGTGGCCTTTTTCAAAGAGATGGCGGACATGGATGCCGAGATGCTCGCCAAGTATGGTGCGATGGATGTCATGGAGCCCCTTCCCCAGGAGACCGTCGGGCGCGAGCTGGACATGGAGGAGGCGGCGGAGATCGACGAGCACTAGCCGTAGTAGTACTCTTTGTTTTGTTTAATTAAGAGCGTCGGTCTTTAATTTGTTAGAGTAATGTTTAGGCCAGCTAGCTCTGTTTAATTGCTGAACTTGCTCGATTAAGAAGTGTGGATGTGCTGTAGTCTCCTTTGTGTACCCAAATTATGCAATGACGTGGATGACCACTGTAATAGGGAAATTGGAACCAAAATTTTTGACGTTCCAACATCACACACGGGTTAAGCTATCTGAATCATTTGTGATGTTCACATATCGTACACAGTACTGAATAAGGGATCATGTCTGATGACACTTTGCGTGCTAGTTTTTTTGCTGAACCGATTCAAAATTTTCGGCTTCCGTGGAAATATCTACCTCCCCGCCCCTCCCCCTTACCAAAAGCCACATTTCCCCTGTTTCTGCCTTCCTTTCCAAGTTGAAACCTTCACTCCTTGCTTGCAGTGTCGCCCCCCTCGCTGGTGACCCTCCTTCATGCTGCTCGGCCTCATCTATCGAGGTAGGTAATCCACACCAGACCCCCATCCTCGTCCTCCTTCCACATCCCACATGCCCCGACCGCCGGTGCGGCACCTTCCACCCAAATCACCGACCCCTCCACCAAATAAGCACCGCCCTAAGCCATGGTGCATGCAGTATAGCCAGAAGCTCAAGGAGCATTTGGCAAACAAGCAA
Source organism: Triticum dicoccoides (assembly GCF_002162155.2). NCBI lineage: Eukaryota > Viridiplantae > Streptophyta > Magnoliopsida > Poales > Poaceae > Triticum > Triticum dicoccoides. The sequence continues at coordinate 418,967,711 of NC_041387.1, forward strand.
ATCGTGGCCGCACGTGCGGATGAGGTCGCGATGGCTGCCATTTCGTGCCGACCCCCAGATCTTGGAGGAGCACCTCGTCGCCGAGGCCACCGTCGATGCCTCGCGCGCCGACGGCGTGACACGGTTGGTTGCTTTAAACGATAGTTCGTGGCGTTTTCTCGAGGCCACCCTCGGTGCCTTCGACGAAGACTACGAGGTGTATTCTCAGCGTGCCCGTGCTTACCTCAACTCGAGAGCCCGTGCTATCCTAGAGCGGCTTAGGCAACTCACCACTACGACGAGGGCTCCCACGATGTGAAGGCCTCGCCCTCTTCCATGTCCAAGGAGCCAATCGTCATCGATATCTCCGACAATGAGGAGTAGCTTGTCTTACTAGCTCACTACAAGGACCCATGTTCAGTTTGCTAGCTACTGCCTTTCCTTAACAAATTCTAGTGAATTATGCTATCTACTTTTACCATGCAATCTGTTGCTCTAGTGTATATGTTCTATATGTCGTGCAATATGGTGATCACTATTAACTATTTGATTAATTAGTTATCGTGTTCAGTTAACTATTTGGTTCAATTCTGCAAATGTGATGTTCAATCTTCAGGGTGCAATTTTGTGTTGTCTTCCATGTGAGAAATAAATCGAATTTTTCTTTACAAAATACATGAGAAACAAATCCAATTGCTATATTTCCAAGTTGTGAAGCATGCTTGGTTTGGTTAACTATTTGATCTTCTAGTATGTGTTACATTGTGCAATGTGGTGCTCAGCTAACGTTTGGTTCATTTGTTATGGTGTTTAGTAAACTGTTTTGTTCCATTCCGCAATGTGATGTTCAATTGTTGTAGGTGCATTCAGTTATTGTATACCATGTGAGAAATAAATCGAATTTGGCTGTACTAAATACATGAGAAACAAATACATTTGCTATATTTCCAAGTTGTTAAGCATGCTTGGTTTGGTTAACTGTTTGATCTTCTATTAGGAGTATGTTATATTGCGCAATGTGGTGCTCAGTTAATGTTTGGTTCATTTGTTGTGGTGTTTAGTTAACTGCTTGGTTCAATTCTGCAATGCAATGTCCAATTGTCGTGGGTAGAATTTTGTATTGTTGTGCATGTGAGGAATAATCGAATTTGGTTGCACTTAATACATGGGAAACATATACAATTGCTATATTTCCTAGTTCTTAATCATGCTTGGTTTGGATAAATGGGTTTTCCATGTGGCTTGAATTAATCTGATGAATCTACAATGTGCTTATTTTTCATCAACATATTTTATTAATAGCATGCGAACCCTCACTTAACCTGATCACTAACTACCTTATATGTGTTGTAGGTAAGCAATGGGAAGCACTGAGGTTTACAATCGAGGTTTGCAAATGCATGGTCCTTTGTCTAATAGCACATTATTGTGCAATTACAGGAACCATTCTAATACTTAGGTTTTAAACAATTTGGTCTTGCACATGTAGGTCGTGCTGTCAGAGGTTTTGACCTGCTTTTCCACCCTTTCTGCATATGGGGAAATGAGTTGTCCATGAATATCAGTCAAGTCAAGAAACTCAGAAAGATTGTTAGGATAAAGAAGTTAGCGACAAAAAACAACAAGATCTTTGTCTGCACAATGAAGAAGACATCAGTTCACTACAGGATGGTACTAATTATTATACCTTGTCTTTTTTATTCCCTTGCCCCATTTCCAATATAGAGAAGATATTTATGCACATCCTTGTTTTCAGGCCTTTCCAAAGCAGTTCACTGATGATTACCTCTCAAACCACCTATATGGTCAGGAGGCGAGGAAGGTATTCATACAACACCCATGGTTCAATATTGAAGTGTTCCTGAAGAGTACGAAGGACGGATGGTCAATCATCTACAGGCACTTGCCTAAAGTTGCAAAGACCTTCAACATCAATGAAGGCTCAATATTCGCCTTCCGCTTCAACAATTTTCCCGATGAGATGCATCTGTCTATGTACCGTCTATGATGCTAATTTCAAAAGGTTCTAGATGTTTCATGTGAAACTTGGTGCTGGTGCAGTTGTGTAATGGGGTAGCTGAGTGCTGAAGCAATATCATGTTGTAGTCTGATGTATTTCAATTATGAAATCCTACTTCCTTAATATGGGAATGAAATATATCATGTGTTTAATATGAATGTCAATTAGATTAATAAATGGATTTAATAATAGGGCAATTAGCCTGCTAATGGCGACTTAGCTTGCTAATTGGTTTTTTCTATTGCAAATGGTTATTGAGAAAATACCATGGGAGATGACCTAGGGCAATGCACACAGTTTCTAGGAATAAACCGTGTTCGATCGATGAACAATGACACATGACATTCTCTTCAAAACTGTTTGCATTAGGCCACCTTGCGCAAACATTTACCACATAAAAACTATGTGTGATGGACAGTCTTTGCCACACAATTTCTTCTATGCACCGTGTGTGATGCATTCAATAATGCAAACAATAAAGTTGTTAATATTGTGTGTGATGGCAACACTATCACAAACGATTTAACGGGGAAAATTGTGAGTGATGTACCTGCGAAAGGAAACGTTTTCCTTGGAGTGACTGTATGGGATGTATATACGAATGGAAACGTTCAGCGGGGACTGACTATGTGGGATGTACTTATGACTGGAAACAATTTCACCTGTATAATTGTATTTTTTGAGCACTACTATATGTATAATCGTATTTGCTCGTTCTGTCGCTCACGACCTCATTTTGCCGAGCGTGTCTGCCAGGAGGGCATATCCTCGACGGTTTTTGGGTCGTGTGGGAAGGACACCCTATCGCCCACACTCACTTGGCGATGGTTCCAAATGCCGTCGCGGAAAGGGTTTAAAAACTGGTTGTATAGCACCGACGCATACCAGTGAGCCAGAGAAAACATAACTATTCCAAATAGTAATAATGCCACCAGATGCACCAGATGAGGGAGCAAACACAAATTTATCCAAGCGCTTAGGGAAGAAGGTTTTAACGAAAGCTAAATCAAAAGATTCCCGCTTAGTTTCCTGAATACAAATAACCGCACAATCACTGGACTCAATCGCATTTCTTAAAGCCAAAAGTTTCTTATCGGAGTTATTCCCTCTGATATTCCAGGAAAGCACGTTCCAAGACTTATTCATCTCCTAGAGCGGAGGGAAGAGTTGGGGCAACTGACTACTATCCATCAAGCAACTTGTCTTCAGTAATATCTTTAGGTGGAATCCCACAGTGTGAGCCCATGCTATGAATTTCTTCAACTGACATTGGCGGTGGAGGGATCTCTCTGTCAGACATAGGAGCAGCAGCCATGGATGTGATCTTGACACTGGGAGTCACACGTGGCTAGACCCTAGACTTAGTCTGCTTGGTATCATTGATCTGACAGAGCTTAAAACCATCTTACTTGTTAGTACGAGTACTGTGCCTGACAGCATTGAAGTCCAAAGGCACTTTATTTTTACATGAGGAAGCCGCAACAACATTGGAGGAAGAAGCTAGAACTTGCAGTGCCTTCCCCTGAGTAGAAGAGGCTACATCAGTCAGGTCCTGTGATCGGTCCACCACCACCAAGTCAACTGCAGCAAACTGAATGACGCGCCCCAATGATGAACTTTGTTGCAAAGATCTTAGAGAGAAAATCAGGTTTAGGGAAGAGCAAATCCCTCATAAACTGACCCAAACTCTGTAAATGGTCTCTGATGATTTCAAATGGGTTCAGAGGAAAGATAACACCTCCAATGAAAGGATTTTCCACCAAAGCAGGTGTGTAAATCCTCTTGAACATCTGTCCCATCCAAAGAAGAAGATCAACATCAGAGACAACAACAATAGTGACCGAAGCACCTCCTGCTTTGAAGAACAACATCCGAGCAGCAGGATTGCCGTTAACAAAAGCATCAGCCACGGCCTCCACCGACTCAACCTCAGACGCAGAGGACCACGCATCAGACAAGTTATCAGTTACATTATGTTCAGGGTATATCCCATCCATCAGAGATGGGCCATCATACTGAAAGAAGCTTCTGAAAATGAAACCAGAGTAAGGTGGAGGTATAACTGGCCACATCCTCCACCCATTTGCCTACAGTTCCTCTTGAGTAGGGGCATGAGCCTCCCAAGCAACATTATTAATAGCATTTTGAGCCTCGATCTCCTCAATCCTAGCTTGCTGCAGAAGTGTGTAATAGGGCAATTCATATGGATGAGGAGAAGCATTAAGCAGGGGAGGAGCCTCTTCAGTACCAACTAGACCAGATATTGTTTTTCTACCATTAAGAACATAAACAGGAACTGACCAAGAACGTCCAAGCCCAGGTAGCATACCAACTCTGGTGATCAAAAGACTGAGGGACTTTAGCAATGTCCTTAATGTGACACTTGACCAGGACTCTCGCTTTGTTGTGCCCAGGGTGTGGCCAAACCAACAGTTTCCCGAAATGAGACACAACTTTATGGATATAATGCTCAGTCTAATAATCCATCGAAAAGCTAAAAACATGACCCAAACTTCATATTCAAAAGCAGGCATGCGCATATTAATCCCTTCATCATGCGGAACCAGAGAGAAGTTGGAATCATCCATCAGAGCATGAGGTCCCTCTCTAATCGCAGCATCTCTATTTTCCATATCAGAGAACAAAACACAACCTATCCCAAGAGGGTACAAAAGACCATCCAAAAGCTCATACTCAAGATCCTCTATGATAATACGGCAAACCTGAGCCAGCCACATCTCCTTCTGATGATCAGGAATAGGAGGGTCAACAGTAACAATGGCGTACCTATTGTGATTGAGTGGTGGGTCATCGACCACCATGACCTACCTCTGAACCCGATGATCTGGTCCTCTTTCAAAGGACGATCCCGCCAGCACAAAGGCAAATAGATGAACTAGGATGTTCGCCATGATGATGGTCGGTTGGGTTGCTGGTCCAGAGGATGAACCAAATTGAAGCGAAGGAGGCAACTGGCTTGCAAGGGAAGATTGAGGTGTTGAGCTCGAGGTGGAAGGAACAGAGCTGGATTGGTGGTTTTGACAGGAGGAAAAGAGTGCCCTCTGACCAGGGAGGCGAAAGCAAGCAATCGAATATTTTCACATCCGAGCACTACGGGATTTTCTGTTTCTCTTTTTCTACCTGCTGCGGAGAGATACTCCTAGATACACGGGCAACACCAGCATTAATGTGATCCTTTGCCAACGGCCTCACATGAGAGACCACCATAGATGAACTTGGTCTGATTTTAGGAACCCAACAATAATGATTTTTATATTTTGCACACATGACAGACTTTGAGCCTCTGTGGCCCAAAAGGTGACAAAACCGACATCTACGGGAGCCAGGGCAGTCCGAGGCCGAGTGACCAACCTTGGAGGAAACCTGGCAGATTTGAGCCTCAAAGGCCTTGCCCAATATGCATGGCCCACTTGACTCCTTATAGAATTGTTCCAAACATGTACAGTTACCAGAAGTATCAACACATTTCTTACAGAAAATACCAGTGCAATCCTGAGGAGGGTGACCTAGACGGTCACAAAGGGAGCAATGTTTGAGGCATATATATATATATATATATATATATATATATATATATATATATCCAAAATATCAGCCATCAGTTTGATATCCTCATTAGAATAGCCTGCTTGCCAGCCATCAAGAATAATTAACAATTTATCCGCATGAATAGAATCCCAAATACCTACTAGATAACGAGCACCCTGAAAGTAAGGCAATCTGGCCGCATAATGGGAAACAACCTGCATATCCAAAGATCTGGTTCGAAAAACCGTCTGCTGATCCTGAAAATTCGGGACATTAAACTTTCCAAAATGAATCAATGGCATCGAAGAATGATCACCGGGATAGCTCGCCGTCGGTGATGAGAAGATGCCCAGCTATTCAAAGACCCTCACCGAAGAAGGAGCAATTGGAGCCTTGGCCTTAGAAGATAGCCATTTAGATTTGATGGCCGGGCCCGGGGAAGAAGCTAGACCCGCAAGTTCCACATCCGCATGCCATGCATTGCGTCTCATGGATGGTTTAGCATGTCGATGGAGATGAAAATGACAAATAAACCATATACAAATGACCCACACGGTTTGAGGCCACGAAAAACCGGAACCTCCGATCAGCTAGTCGGCAAACCTTAAACCCAGAACTGAGTCCACCAATACAAGATTGAAGGGCGAGTCCCACACATACTTCCGAGAGAGGAAGGAGGCAGATGAGAAGTAGACTTCCAAGAAAAATTCCTTGGATTTTGGTCCGTAAACAAAGTGAACCGTAGATCCGAACCAAGCACGCACCTATGCCTCGACTGCGACGACAGGGGAGAAGTCCCAATGGATGAGGCCGTCCATGGGAGTACTCCGACGGGAACCCTAGAGGTAGGAGCTACGAGCGCCGTGGGAGTCGCCATGGGTGGGTGGGAGCTCCGTGGGATTCACAATCAATATCTGTGACGGACGATGCTATTGTGTAGTACTAGTACATTTACGCGTCCTTTGGTTCAATGGACTTACTAGATGCATATAAGGCGGTTGTCTCGGCTTGCAGGCGGCACTTGTGAACGACTTTCCATGGTCTCCCTCAATGGTGTTCTCTGTTGAACGCACTTTGCCAAACCACAACATTTGAGATGTCGTCGATGTCACCGCAATGGGGAAGGAATTCAAATAGTTACTACCTCCATTTTTTTGTACACAAGGCTAGTATATCAAAACTACAATTTGCAGAAGGCCACTAACACTAATCGAGGCAAAATTGATGGGATTTGCCTCGTACTAGCAACCAAGGACATTAACATACCCTTGCCTGCATGCGGAAGTGAGAAGGTTTGTCTGCATGGCGATGCATTAATCAAGCGATGAGGAGTGAGATGGTTAGCTCTTTGGGCATTGGAGAAAAAAATACGAATTAATTGACATGTAAAACAAGGATTTGTATCGATCAATCCCGCGAAGGAAAACCCCACCTTTCTTTTTTAACACAAGTAGTACTCCTACGTACGTACTTGTATCCTGTTTGGATCTAGGCCTTGCATTGCCATACTTCACCACACATTTTTGCCAAGCTTGCCTAAAGTTTTCAAAATGAAAAGGAGGTACACTTGCGCACGACTGTCGCGGTCGCACCGCACCCTCACATAGTCGCTCCTGCACGCCGCAAACCCAACCAAGGGAACACACCCTCACTGAAAACGTGCTACCGCATGTGATCAATCCAAACTCAGCCATCCTATCGCTGACACATAATTTTCGTTCATATAGTATGTTTATCCAATCGCATGTTGGGGAAGATCCGTACGGCCCGTGCGGTGGTCTGTTGGGGAAGAAGAAGAGGTGAGGAAGAAGGGTTAGGAGTGATATCTACTATGCAACTTCACTCTTGTAGACATGCGTTGGGCCTCCAAGTGCAGACTTTTGTAGGACAGTAGCAATTTTCCCTCAAGTTGATGACCTAAGGTTTATCAATCCGTGAGAGGTGTAGGATGAAGATGGTCTCTCTCAAATGACCCTGCAAGCAAATACAAGAAATCTCTTGTGTCCCCAACACACCCAATACAATGGCAAATTGTATAGGTGCACTAGTTCGGCGAAGAGATGGTGATAAAAGTGTAATATGGATAGTAGAATTATATTTTTATAATCTGAATAAATAAAAACAACAAGTTAGAAAATAGTAAACGGGCACAAAAACAGTGTTGCAATGCTTATAAAATGAGGCCTGGGGTCCGTACTTTCGCTAGTGCAACATCTCAACAATGCTAACATAGTTGGATCATATGATTATCCCTCAAAGTGCAATAAAGAATCACTCCCGAGTTCCTATTAGCGGAAAAAGATAGGAATTGTTTGTAGGTGACGAAACCACCTCAAAGCTATTCTTTCCGTTCGATCTATTCAAGAGTTCGTACTAAAATAACACAAAGCTATTTTTCCGTTCGATCTATCCTAGAGTTCGTAGTAGAATAACACCAAAGCAAATACATATTCATAATACTCAATCCACACAAAGAACTATAAAGAGACCCCAAAGTTTCCGTCATAGAAAAACGTGCATCAACCCCTATGCATAGATTACCCCAATATCACTGCGGGAATCTGCGAGTTGAATGCCATAACACATATCAAGTGATTCAATAAGATACCTCATTGTCACCTCAAGTATTCATATTGCAAGACATATATCAGGTGTTCTCATCTCTGAATATTCAATTTGACAAGACAAAACTTTCAAGGGTAAAGATTCAATTCGTCATAACAAGAGTATAGAGGGGAGAAACATCATATGATCCGACTATATTAACAAAGCCCATGATATAGATCCCGAGAGAGAGATCAAACACATAGCTACTGGTACAAACCTCAGCCCCGAGGGTGGACTACTCCCTCCTCATCGTGGTGGCCGCCAGGATGATGAAGATGGCCACCGGAGATGATTCCCCCCTCCGGCAAGCTACTGGAACGGAGTCTAGATTGATTTTCATGGATACAGAGACCTTGCAGCGGCGAAACTTCTGATCTAGGTTAACCCCGAAGGGTTTCGGAATATTTGGGAATTTATAGTGGAAAGAGGGGGTGCGGGAGGCCACCGAGGTGGGCACAACCCACCTGGGTGCGCCAGGGGGCCTGGCGCGCCCTGATGGGTTGTGCCCCCCTTAGGGCACCCCCAGGTGCAGCACAGGCCCATTGGGTTCCTTCTGGTCCAGAAAAAATCTCCAAAAAGTTATGCGGTGTTTGGACTCCATTTGATATTGATTTCCTGCGATGTAAAAAACAAGAAAGAAACAACAACTGGCACTGGGCACTGGGAATGATATAAAGTTGCTATAAAATAATTGTAAAACATCCAAGAATGATAATATAACAACATAAATACTTCATAAATAATAGATACGTTGGATACGTATCAGCATCCCCAAGCTTAATTCCTACTCGTCCTCGAGTAGGTAAATGATAAAAGAAATAATTTATGAAGTGTGAATGCTAGCAAAGTGCATAAGTTTGATCAATGATAATTTCAATCACTTTTTCTAGCATCATAACAACAGTTCTTTCTTATAAAACTTCTCATTCTTATAGTAGCAACCAATCCACATGTTAAGGTTCAAACAATGAACTCTCTTGAAACTCAACAACCTATGTTCTCAGTCACCAAGCAATTGCAATTCAACTTATTCAACAGAGTCTAAGTAAGAGCTCCACATACTCAACCATCTTATTGTCTTCTATGATACTAACACTCACCGCATACACATGAGCAAAACATTTCAACCAGACACATAGAAAGATAGGGGCTTATAATTTCGCCTCCCAACGTATTCTCCTTTGGGTGATGTAAACAACAATAACTCATGCTACCCATATTCAACTGGACATATGTGCCTAGATCTTTCCTAAGCACATGATGCTTGCCAAAGGAGAAAAATAAAAAGGAATAGAGAGAAAAACTTCGACTCTTTGCATAAAAGTAAATACTGAAAAGTAAAAGATAGGCCCTTCGCAGAGGGAAGCAGAGGTTGCCAGACGCTTATTTATTTGTATGCCCAATCCCTTAGTGCAAAAGAATGTTACATTATATTGCAGTCCATCGCTTTAATTGCTTTGCCATCATAAGTTCGTACAACGCTCAATTTTCTCTCACACTAAATGATCTAACACTTTTCGAAGCAATTTTTATTGCCTTATTGCACCGATAACAACTTACTTGAAGGATCTTGCTCAACCCTTAGGTAGGTATGGTGGACACTTGAAAATAAGATTTGGGTTTAAGGGTTTTTGGATGCACAAGTAGTATCTCTTCTTGGTGCGGAATTTTTGAATAGCAAAGATAGGGGGCAAGCACCACATGTTGAAGGATCTATGAAAATATAACTTCATTGTGAATATGAACAAACATAAACCATTATGCTGTCTTCCTTGTCCAACATCAACAATTTTGGCATATAATATTTTGATGTGGGCTCACAATCACAAAAGATTTCTAGGATAGTGTATTTATATGTGAAAGTTCTCTTCCTTATACTAATTATTCGTGAATTGCTTGTATGACCAATATTGTGATTGTCAAGCCTCAAAAGATTTCACTTTCTAAACCCAATGTGAAGCTACCACTAGGCATGATATGATTTCAACTTCATGACATTCAATTTATTCAACAATTCACTCATAGGATATAAGTGAAGCACTAGAGCAATTCCATAGAAAAGAGCTTCGTTGACGGGATGTAAATGTCGCTTACCTAGCCTCCCTGGAAACTAATTGAGGACTCTATTTTATTTAAAAAAATCAGGTCTAAGTATTTTATTAAAACAGCAAGCAAAACAAAACAAAATGACATTCCAAGCATAGCACAACTCATGTGAAGAAGCAAAAACTTAGGCTCAACCGATACTAACCAATAATTGTTGAAGAAGAAAGGTGGGATGCCTACCGGGGCATCCCCAAGCTTAGATGCTTGAGACTTCTTAGAATATTAGCTTGGGATGCCTTGGGCATCCCAAAGCTTGATCTTTTGTGTCTCCTTAATTCCTCTCATATCACGGGTTCCCTAAATCTCAAAAACTTCATCCGCAGAAAACTCAACAAGAACTTGTGAGATAAGTTAGTATAAACCAATGTAAAACCTTATCATTCTCTACTGTAGCAAATCACTAAAATTACTATGCAACATTGCATACTAAATGCCTCTGCATATTTAATAGTCCTATCCTCAAATAGAATCCTTAAACAAGCAAAATATGCAAACAATGCAAACATAACAACAATCTGCCAAAATAGTACAGTCTGTAAAGAATGCAAGATTCATAATACTTCCCTAACCCCAAAAATTATGAAAAAATACCACACTGTAGGAAATTTATCAGAGCTTATTTTGCAAAAAGTTTCAACAATTTGCCATGTTCTGCCTTTTCTAGGGAATTTTTGCAACACCGATAAACTTTTTGTTTTGAAACAGCAACATGTATACTTGCAAAATAAGAATGGCAAAGGCTATCATTGCCACTTTTATTGAAATAAAAGATGCAAAACATTATTCTAGATAAAAGAAAGCAAATACTAACAAAATAAATTGACGCTCCAAGCAAAACACATATCATGTGACGAATGAAAACAAACCTCCAAGTGAGGTTACCGATAATGTTGGAGATGAAAGAGGGGATGCCTTCTGGGGTATCCCTAAGCTTAGTTGCTTGGGTCTTCCTTTAATATTACCACGGGGGTGCCTTGGGAATGCCCAAGCTTAGGGTCTTGTCACTCCTTATTCTCTTCATATCGACATTGTAGCGACCAGACCTCAAACCGCCTGATCTCTGTGCATCAGTGTCATCCCTGGATTGGTAATGCTGACACACACAGTACTTGAAGGATTTATAACAGAGTAGCAATCACACACTTTTTACATCGAATGTCTCAAAAGAGAACTTATTACAATAAATATGGCTTAAGGTCATCTACTAACGATAACAACAGAAGGTTTGGAAGATAAGCGAGTCCATCAACTCCAACGGCATCACTGAGTATAAGACCACGACCTAAGGCACCTTACTCGTCGTCTGAAAAGTCTGCAACATGAACGTTGCAGCCCAAAAACGGGTCAGCACATGGAATATGCTGGCAATGTAACACATAGAGAGTAATGAACAGAATAATGCTATCACTACATGCATATATGGCTGGTGGAAAGCTCTATGGTTACAGTTTTGCATAAAGCCAATTTTTCCCTACAACAAAGGAATGAATTTTATTTAACTATCATGGTGGTTGTTAAACATTGAGAAGGTTCACCCAACTCAATCCCAATTAAGCATCATCATTAAAACCCAAAAAATTGAATTAAAGTAACATTATGAGATTCACATGATAATCTAGGTACTAGATACCCAAAACGTCCATAACCGGGGACACGACTAACCATGATTAGTTTATACACTCTGCAGAGGTTTGCGCACTTTTCCCTCCAAGACTTGATCTACTCCATTGGATTTTTCGCACTACATGGTGTTTGAGAAACGCATGATCGAGACACAGTCTTTCAGAAGCGTTTGCACCTCACGATGGGTAGACAGTTATACCTACTTTCCCCTACATCTGCTAGTCTACCGCTTAAGAGTTCACACGACTTAATCAACTATGCTAGAGCCCATAGTAGCTTTCGTGCTGCACACGGAATTATCTAGCATGAATAATCTCATGATCCCTTTGAGCCTGGGTGGCGGTCCATAGGAGAATCACACGGTACCTCGGGATTTCCAAAAATACAGGCAACACTGGGTTCCCCGGGTGCCTCAATCCACCCAGATGTGAATTAAAGTTGCCACCTTAAGTAAACCATTAATTAACAATCTCACATCTGTCATGGATACACTCACCCAATCCACGTCTACTAGCATAGCATAGCGATATAAGCAAACGTAGAGGTAACTCCCAAAGGTTTGATAATAAAACATGTAATAGGTTCTACCTCATCTACTTCCCAAAGCCCACATGTTAATCAGATCCTAATCATGCAATTGTTTGAGGATTGATCTAATGCAATTAAACTGGGTAGTAAAGAGGTATGATCAAAGTGTTACTTGCCTTGCTGATGATCCGTGAAACCTAGAGACTCGTCGTAGCAAGCGGCGCACTCCGGGTACTCTATCGCAAACAAACAAGCATACAATAAGCACTCATCTAATGCACAGGTAAAACTCAAATAAGAGATCTAACCAGAAAGTTCAACTTAAGAACTCCGGTTTGCAAAAAGAATCAAATCAAACGAAGCAACGAAAGTCAAACGGCGAAAGAAACAAGCTTCGTTTACTAATCTGGACCTAAGTAAAATTTTATAGTAGCAAAAACTTGTTTGAGTTGGTTAAACGGAAAGAGGGTTTCGAGAAGAAACTCTAGGCGCTTGAATCGCCTGATTCCGATAAACGAGCGAAAAGTTATACTAGAACGAAAATCGGATCAGAAATCCCAATCGGAAATAATCGCGGAAAATCCGAGAAAAAGAAAAACGGACGAATAGGCTAACGAACGAACGTTCGCTGTCTGCGGCTAAACGATGAAAACCGTTTGTTAAAACGAACATACGGACGAACGTTTCCAATATAAATAAACCGGAAAAAAAAACTAAACCGATCTATAAAAAAAATAAGCCGCGGTTCCTAAAGAAAAACCAACGGTTTTCCGAAGAAAACCGGCGGCGGCGCGGGTGCTACCTCCGACGGCGGGCTCCGGCGAGGTCGGCGGCATGGGCGGTGGCGGCGGACGGTGGCGGCGGTGGTCGGCGGCAGCGGCGGTCGGCGGTGGCAGCCGGCTCCGACGTGGGGCGTGGCGGCGGCGGCGGCGCGACGCGGCTAGGGTTAGGGTTTGCGGGGCGAGGCAGGCTGGAGTGGGCCGGCGGGGTGGGACGGCTTATAAAGCCGGGCGGCGGATGAGTCTGGGTCGCCCACGGAGGCCCGTGTCGGTTCGTTTGTTTTTTTTAAAACAATTCGGACGTGCAGAAAAAGAAAGAAAAGAAATACTAAACGGACTCCAAAATAAATTTTTCCCGTCCTCTAAAAATAAGCCACACAAGATGAACATTTATTTGGGCCTAAAATGCAATTTTGAAAAACGTGCATTTTTCCTAAATTCAAATAAAATATCAATAAACTCCGAAATAAAAATCTTATTTGATTTTATTATTAAATCCTCAATATTTCTTTATTTTGGGAAAGTCATTTTATTCCCTCTCTTTTATTTTTGTATAAGAAATATTCGAAGATAAAATAATTAAAATCAAATGATCCTATTTTTAAAATTTGAGAAAACTCAAATATGAAAATAACGAAATCTCCAACTCTCTCCGTGGGTCCTTGAGTTGCGTGAAATTTCTAGGATCAAGCCAAAATACAATAAAATGTGATATGCAATGATGATCTAATGTATAACATTCCAAATTGAAAATTTGGGATGTTACAAACCTACCCCCCTTAAGATGAATCTCGCCCTCGAGATTCGGGTTGGCTAGAAAATAGGTGAGGGTGGTCCTTCAATAGATCTTCGATATGGTGGCTCCACTAAACTTTGCAAAACTTGATAAACTTGCTGCGCGTGACTCGGCTGGCAAATTCGAGAATCTTAACTGCTTTCTCCTCATAGGTCAAATCACTATCCAGCTGAATCGCTTCCAGTGGCACCGTATCTCTTGGCGGTATATCAACCATCTCTGCGTGGCACTTCTTCAAATGGGAAACATGGAACACATCATGAACTCCTGACAATCCTTCGGGCAACTCCAACTTGTAAAAAACTTCTCCCATACGTTCCAAAACTTTGTATGGTCCCACAAAATGTGGTGCTAACTTTCCCTTAACTCCAAAACGCTTAACTCCTCGAAGTGGGGATACATGAAGACAAACTCTGTCTCCAACTTCGTAAGCTGTCTCCTTGCGTTTAGAATCTGCATAGCTCTTCTACCTGGACTGGGCTACCTTGAGCTTATCGCGAATCAACTTCACCTTCTGTTCAGACTCTTTAATCAAATCTGGTCCAAACAACTGACGGTCTCCAACTTCATCCCACAACAACGGTGTCCTGCACCTCCTTTCGTACAAAGCTTCGAAAGGGGCCATCTTCAAACTAGATTGATAACTATTGTTGTAAGAGAACTCTGCATATGGCAAATTATCGCCCAACTAGATCCATAATCTAGCGCACAAGATCTCAGCATGTCCTCCAGAATCTGATTGACTCTCTTGGTCTGTCCATCTATCTATGGATGAAAGGCGGTACTGAACTCTAGCTTGGTACCCAAAGTTTCGTGCAACTGATTCCAGAACATTGAGGTAAACTGGGTTCCTCTATCCGATACAATGGTCCTCGGAACTCCATGCCGACATACGATCCTGGTCATGTATATCTTCGGCAACTTAGCACTGGTGTAAGTGGTCTTCACTGGGATGAAATGAGCTACCTTCGTCAAACGATCGACTACAACCCATATTGAGTCATAGCCTGAACGAGTCCTGGGCAATCCCGTAATAAAATCCATGCCTAGCTTATCCCACTTCCATTCGGGTATCGGGAATGGCTGTAGCAATCCTGCTGGCTTCTGATGCTGTGCCTTCACTCTTTGACATACATCACAAACTGCTACATACTCCGCAATATCTTTCTTCATTCCGGTCCACCAGAAAGTGTCCTTCAAATCCAAATACATCTTGGTATTTCCTGGGTGAATCGAATACGGCGAATCACGGGCCTCCTGCAGAATCAACTTCCTGATCTCCGGGTCATTAGGCACATAAACGCGGTCCTCAAACCATAAGGTATCATGCTCATCCTCACGAAATCCTTTAGCTTTTCCTTTGCTCATCTTCTCCTTTATCTCAGCAATCTCCTTGTCAGACTTCTGAGCTTCTCTGATCTTGTCCATCAAAGTAGACTGAATCTCCAATGCTGCTACATAGCCTCTCGGAACTATCTCCAAACATAGCTCGCGAAGATCCTCGGCTAACTCCTTAGGTGACTCTCCGGTCATGAGTGTGTTGACATGGCTCTTACGGCTCAACGCATCGCCTACCACGTTAGCCTTTCCGGGGTGATAATGCAATCTCATATCATAATCCTTAATGAGATCCAACCATCTCCTTTGCCTGAGATTTAACTCCTTCTATGTGAAGATGTACTTCAAACTCTTGTGATCTGTGTACACCTCACAATGGTTTCCGATGAGAAAATGTCTCCATGTATTCAATGCGTGCACTACGACTGCTAACTCCAAATCATGTGTAGCATAATTCAACTCATGGGGCTTAAGGTGTCGTGAGGCATACGAAACAACTCTTCCCTCCTGCATAAGCACTGCTCCAAGTCCTCGACGAGAAGCGTCGCAATATACTTCATAATCCTTGCGCTGATCTGGCAAAATCAACACCGGTGATGTAACCAAATGTTTCTTCAACTCCTGGAAACTGGCCTCACATTCCTCAGTCCATTTGAACTTGGTGTTCTTCTTCAACAACTCCGTCATGGGTTTCACAATCTTCGAGAAATTCTCAATGAACCTTCGGTAGTATCCTGCGAGTCCAAGAAAACTCCGAATCTCTCCAACTGTTGTTGGGGCTTCCCAATATGTCACAGTGACAACTTTGGTGGGGTCTACTGCTATTCCTTATCCGGATATAACATGTCCGAGGAATCCAACTTCCTTCAACCAAAACTCACACTTGCTGAACTTGGCATACAACTGATGTTCTCTGAGCTTCCCAAGTACCAAACGCAAATGCTCCTTATGATCCTCTTCATTCTTCGAGTAGACCAGAATATCATCAATGAACACCATGACGAACTTATCCAAAAACTCCATAAACACTTTGTTCATCATGTTCATGAAATAGGCAGGTGCGTTAGTCAAACCAAATGACATAACGGTATACTCATACAGCCCGTACCTGGTGGTAAAAGCCGTCTTAGGTATATCCTGCTCTCAAATCTTTAGTTGGTGGTATCCTGATCGCAGGTCGATCTTGGAAAATACCTTAGCTCCTTGCAATTGGTCAAACAAATCGTTGTTCATCGGTAGTGGGTACTTGTTTTTGATTGTCACTTCATTCAATCCTCGATAATCAACAACCATTCTCAAAGATCCGTCCTTCTTCTCCACTAGAAGCACTGGTTATCCCCAAGGTGATGAACTTGGGCGAATATAGCCTTTATCCAGTAACTCCTTAATCTGCTTCTTAATTTCGTCCAAATCCTTTGCGGGCATCTTGTACGGTCTCTTAGATATCGACCCTGTGCCTGGCAAAAGCTCAATCAGAAACTCAATTTCTCTATCCGGTGGCATGCCTGGCAACTCTTCTGGAAATACAACAGGGAAATCCTTCTCCACTGGTACTTCCTCCTGTACAACTCCTGATAAGGAATTCACTTGAGTCCTCTTCGGTTCAAGCCGTGACACATACTTAATCCTTCTTCCTTCTGGGGTGGTAAGCAAAATTGACTTGCTAGCGCAATCGATGTTTCCTCCATACATCGGTAGCCAATCCATACCCAGAATCACATCCAAACCTTGTGACTCCAATGATTAAATCCGAGGGGAAAACATGCCTACCTATGGTCAATGGCACTTGAAAACATCCTTGACTTGCCACATGCTCCGCTCCTGGTGAGCTTACTAACATAGGTGTCCTAAGAACTTTAGTGGGCATCTTATACTTATCCACAAATCCCCTTGATATGTATGAATGCAATGCTCCAGTATCAAAAAGAACGATTGTAGTAAATGACTTAACCAAAAACTTACCTATTACTGCATCCGGCTGGGCTTCAACCTCCTCCACGTTAACGTGGTTCACCTGTCCCCTGTTGAAAGGGCTCGGCTTCTTCCCAGAGCTTCCATTGCCGTTTCCATTCTTAGCTTCAGGACACTCATTGGCATAATGTCCAGTCTTCTGGCATTTATAGCAAGTGACGTGGCTCAGATCCTTCTTGGCTGGGGTTGATGGGTTGGTACGGTTATGGTCGTTGCTTCCTCCATTCCCATTCCCATTCTTGGGGCCACTATGGTTGTGCAAACTCCCTCCTCCATGGGTATGCTGAAAAGGTCCTCCCGAGTTCGGGGTAAAACGAGGCTTCTGCTGAGCTCCAGAATTGTACTTCCCTTGTCCATACTTCCTCTTGCGGTTGTCAATCTGCTGCTACTTCCCTTCAATCATGAGAGCTCTATCTACCAACTCCTGGTAGTTGTTGAAGGTTGCCACCATCAACTACATGCTCAGCTCATCATTCAGTCCTTCCAGAAACTTCTCCTGCTTAGCTGCATCCGTAGCAACGTCAACTGGGGCATAGCATGCTAGCTTACTAAAGTCATCCACATACTGGCCAACTGTACATCCTCCTTGGCGCAAGTTGCGAAACTCACGCTTCTTCATGGCCATAGCTCCTGCTGAAACATGAGCAGTACGGAAAGCCTGCTGAAACTGGTCCCATATGACAGTGTCGATGGGATAAGTGGCTGTGAAATTCTCCCACCATGATGCTGCGGGTCCATCAAGCTGATGTGCAGCAAAATGCACCTTCTCCGCATCTGTGCATCCTGCAGTGGTCAACTCCCTTCCCATCTTGCGGAGCCAATCATCTGCAACTATCGGCTTGGTGCTGCTAGAGAACACCGGCGGATTTAGCCTTAAGAAACGGGCTAAGTGATCATCAGGTGGTGGTGGTGGTGGGTTGTTGTTGTTGTTGTTGTTGTTGTTGTTGTTCCCCTAATTCTGATTCTGGACTAGCATATGCATCAATGCATTCTACTGCTGGATCAACTGAGTGAGCTCCGGTGGGAAAGCAAATCCATTGTCACGTCTCGGAGGCATCTGAGGGTTTAGAAAAGATGAGAATATAGAATAGAATGAGGTCTAGAGAGAATAACACTACCCATATGCACATGAGACAAATGCAATCAATATCACTTCAATCAATTCAAACAAGGGCATACAATGGTCTAACTATCATTACAAAAGTGCTTGGACTATACTATATACATGGGGAATACTACTATTGATGGTGGTCGACTAGAAAAATTGATTGGTCGAGGACTCCATGATATCTGCTCCAGCTTCATCAACAAAGTCATCATCGTTATCGTCTGGGTCCGAGTCGGTGTCGTCGATGATGATGCAGTTCTCCGGGCAAGTGCAATCATAATCTTCTCCTCTAGTCACGGGGAATCCCATGAATACCTTTAGCTTCTTCTTCAGATCATCATTCTTCTCCATGAGTGTCGTCATTTCCTCCTCATAACCATCGCGTGTAGACTTAAGTTCTTCTTCCAGCTCCGTGATCTTGGTCAATGCCTTCTTCAGATCTATCATGCCTGCGCACATCTGGTTCTTCTGGCGACGAATGTGCTGGTTTAGCTCCTGGATGAAAGCTACAATTGATCTATCCTTCCTGGAACTGATCATCTCCCATTGCTCATCTCGGCGCCCACAAATCTGGTAAATAGTATCCTTGAGATCCTTATGGTAAACTTCTCCAATGCGTCCCATGGTGATGTGGGCTGCCATGCTCTTTCCTAGACTCCAGGTTGGTGCATCAAAGGAAAACTCTATTGGCTCAGTGATGGGCATGAACGTCCTTCCTGGAACTTGAACTTGAATCATCCAACGCTCCTCTTCGGGTAAAGTGGCGATGTAGGTCCCGATGAAGCGTGGCACTCCAATGTTCAGGTACCTAGTGACTTCCTTCAAGTGGCGTCCAAAGGGTGTATCTTCATCCAATTGCATGAACTTGTTCCTTGCATCCGCCATCCTAAAGAGTAGAAAAGGTGAGGAGTCAGAAATGAGAAGAGAGTAGTGATCTAGGGCTTTAGCTTAGTGGTCGTGTCCTACAATCAACGTGTGCTCTGATACCATCTTGTAGCGACCAGACCTCAAACAGTCTGATCTCTGTGCATCAGTGTCATCCATGGATCGGTAATGCTGACACACACAATACTTGAAGGATTTATAACAGAGTAGCAATCACACACTTATTACATCGAATGTCTTAAAAGAGAACTTATTACAATAAATATGGCTTAAGGCCATCTACTAACTATAACAACTGAAGGCTTGGAAGATAAGCGAGTCCATCAACTCCAACGGCATCACTGAGTATAAGACCACGACCTAAGGTACCTTACTCGTCGTCTGAAAAGTCTGCAACATGAATGTTGCAGCCCAAAAACGGGTCAGCACATGGAATATGCTGGCAATGTAACACATAGAGAGTAATGAATAGAATAGTGCTATCACTACATGCATATATGGCTGGTGGAAAGCTCTATGGTTACAGTTTTGCATAAAGCCAATTTTCCCCTACAACAAAGGAATAAATTTTATTTAACTATCATGGTGGTTGTTAAACATTGAGAAGGTTCACCCAACTCAATCCCAATTAAGCATCATCATTAAAACCCAACAAATTGAATTAAAGTAACATGATGAGATTCACATGATAATCCAGGTACTAGATACTCAAAACGTCCATAACCGGGGACACGGCTAACCATGATTAGTTTATACACTCTACAGAGGTTTGCGCACTTTTCCCCGCAAGACTCAATATCCTCCATTGGATTTCTCGCACTACATGATGTTTGAGAAAGGGATGACCGAGACACAGTCTTTCAGAAGCGTTTGCACCTTACGATGGGTAGACAGTTACACCTACTTTCCCCTACATCTGCTAGTCTACCACTGTAAGAGTTCACACGACTTAATCAACTATGCTAGAGCCCATAGTAGCTTGCGGCTGCACACAGAAGTTTCTAGCATGAATAATCTCACCCTTTGAGCCTGGGTGGCGGTCCATAGGAGAATCACACGGTACCCCGGGATTTCCAAAAATACAGGCAACACTGGGTTCCCCAGGTGCCTCAATCCACCCAGATGTGAATTAAAGTTGTCACCTTAAGTAAAACATTACTTAACAATCTCACATCTGTCATGGATACACTCACCCAACCCACGTCTACTAGCATAGCATAGCGATATAAGCAAACGTAGATGTAACTCCCAAAGGTTTGATAATAAAACAGGTAATAGGTTCTACCTCATCTACTTCCCAAAACCCACATGTTAATCAAATCCTAATCATGCAAATGTTTGAGGATTGATCTAATGCAATAAAACTAGGTAGTAAAGAGGTATGATCAAAGTGTTACTTGCCTTGCTGATGATCCGTGAAACCTAGAGACTCGTAGTAGCAAGCGGCGCACTCCGGGTACTCTATCGCAAACAAACAAGCATACAATAAGCACTCATCTAATGCACGCATAAAACTCAAATAAGAGATCTAACCAAAAAGTTCAACTTAAGAACTCTGGTTTGCAAAAAGAATCAAACCAAATGAAGCAACGAAAGTCAAATGGCGAAAGAAACAAGCTTTATTTACTAATCTGGACCTAAGTCAAATTTTACAGTAGCAAAAACTTGTTTGAGTTGGTTAAATGGAAAGAGGGTTTCGAGACGAAACTCTAGGCGCTTGAATCGCCTGATCCCGATAAACAAGCAAAAAGTTATACTAGAACGAAAATCAGATGAGAAATCGCGATCGGAAATAATCGCGGAAAATCCGAGAAAAAAAATGGACGAATAGGCTAACGAACGAATGTTTGCTGTCTGCGGCTAATCGACGGAAACCGTTCATTAAAACGAACGTACGGACGAACGTCCGCAATATAAATAAACCGAAAAAACTAAACCGACCTATAAAAAAAATGAACCGCGGTTCCTAAAGAAAAACCAATGGTTTTTCAAAGAAAATCGGCGGCGGCATGGGTGCTACCTTTGGCGGCGGCATGGGCGGCGGCGGCGGACGGTGGTGGCGGTGGTCAGCGGCGGCGGCGGTCGGCGGCTCCGGCGCGGGGCGCGGCTGCGGCGGCGGCGATGGCACGACGCAGCTAGGGTTAGGGTTTGCGGGGTGAGGCGGGCTGGAGTGGGCCTGCGGGGTGGGGCGGCTTATAAAGCCGGGCGGCGGACGAGTCCGGGTCGCCCACGGCGGCCCCAGTCGGTTCGTTTTTTAAACAATTCGGACGTGCAGAAAAAGAAAGAAAAGAAATACTAAACGGACTCGAAAAATCCCGAAATAAATTTTCCCCGTCGTCTAAAAATAAGCCGGCCTAGATGAACATTTATTTGGGCCTAAAATGCAATTTTGAAAAATACACATTTTTCCTAAATTCAAATAAAATATTGATAAACTCTGAAATAAAAATATTATTTGATTTTATTACTAAATCCTCAATATTTCTTTATTTTGGGAAAGTCATTTTATTCCCTCTCTTTTATTTTTGTATAAGAAATATTCGAAGATAAAATAATTAAAATCAAATGATCCTATTTTCAAAATTTGAGAAAACTCAAATATGAAAATAACGAAATCTCCAACTCTCTCCGTGTGTCCTTGAGTTGCATGAAGTTTCTAGGATCAAGCCAAAATGCAATAAAATATGATATGCAATGATAATCTAATGTATAACATTCCAAATTGAAAATTTTGGGATGTTACAGACATCTCACCCAAAACTTGAAAACTTCAATCACACAAAACTTAACAGAACCTTGTGAGATAGGTTAGTATGCTAAAGAGCAAACCATTTCACTTTTGTTACTGTCAAAGACAAGATTCATAATTGTTTCCACACAATTCCTACTGTAGCATATAATTTCCACAATTTATATTGAGCAATAGAAGCCATAGAAACTAGGAAACAAGCAAACTATGCATTGAAAACATAATCTGTCAAAAACAGAACAGTCTATAGAATCTGTACTCAAACCATACTTATGCTACTCCAAAAATTATGAAAAAAATTGGACCACGTGAGAAATTTGTATATTAATCTTCTGCAAAAAGAGTCAACTCAGAAGCACTCTTCTGTTAAAAATGGGAGCTATTTTCGTGAGTGCAAGAGTTTCTGTTTTTCAGCAAGATCAAATCAACTATCACCCAACATGATCCCAAAGGCTTTACTTGGCACTTTATTGAAACAAAAGCAATAAAACATGATTTCTAAGGTATCATAATCATGTGAACACACAAAAAAAGTAGGTAAAAATGTTGGGTTGCCTCCCAACAAGCACTTTTCTTTAATGCCTTTTAGCTAGGCATGATGATTTCAATGATGCTTGCATAAAAGATAAGAATTGAAACATGAAAAAGAGCATCATGAATCACATGGCAAGCACATTTAAGCCTAAACCTATTCCAATGCATAGGGATTTTGTGAGCAAACAATTTATCGGAATAAGAATGAACTAGCATAGGAAGGCAAAACAAGCAATACTTCAAAACTTTCAACACATAGAGAGAAAACTTGATATTATTGCAATTCCTACAAGCATATGTTCCTCCCCCATAATAATTTTCAATGGCATCATGAATTAGTTCAACAATATAACTATCACATAAATCATTCTTTTCATGATCCGCAAGCATTGAAAATTTATTTCTCTCCACACAAGCAAACTTATTCTCATTCATAGTAGTGGGAGCAAACTCAACAAAATAACTATCATGAGAGTGAAAATTAAAATCATGATGACAAGTTTCATGGTTATCATTATTCCTTATAGCATACATTTCATCACAATAATCATCAAATATAGGAGGCATGCTTTCATCATAATAAACTCGCTCATCAAAACTTGGGGGAGTGAAAATATCATCTTCATCAAACATAGCATCCCCAAGCTTATAGCTTTGCATATCATTAACATCATGGATATTCAAAGAATTCATACTAACAACATTGCCATCATGCTCATCATTCATGCCAATCATTTTATTAAATTCTTCTTCTATCAATTGAGCACAATTTTTCGAACCATCATTTCCAAGAAAGATATTATAAAGATGATCAATAATATGATGCAACCTTAATTCCATTTTTTGTAGTTTTCTTTTATAAACCAAACTAGTGGTAAAACAAGAAACTAAAAGATTTAATTGCAAGATCTAAAGATATACCTTCAAGCACTCACCTCCCCAGCGACGGCGCCAGAAAAGAGCTTCATTGCCGGAGTGTGAGTGCCGATTTCCTTACCTCCCCAGCAACGACGCCAGAAAAGAGCTTGATGTCTACTACGCAACTTTATTCTTGTAGACACGTGTTGGGTCTCCAAGCGCAGAGTTTTGTAGGATAGTAGCAATTTTCCCTCAAGTGGATGACCTAAGGTTTATCAATCCATAAGAGGTGTAGGATGAAGATGGTCTCTCTCAAATGACCGTGCAACCAAATACAAGAAATCTCTTGTGTCCCCACAACACCTAATACAATGGCAAATTGTATAGGTGCACTGGTTCGGCGAAGAGATGGTGATAAAAGTGTAATATGGATGTTAGAATTATATTTTTGTAATCTGAATAAATAAAAACAGCAAGGTTGCAAATAGTAAATGGGCACAAAAATGGTATTGCAATGCTTAAAAATGAGGCCTAGGGTCCGTACTTTCACTAGTGTAACCTCTCAACGATGCTAACATAGTTGGATCATATGATCATCCCTCAAAGTGCAATACAGGATCACTCCCGAGTTCCTATTAGCGGAGAACGAAGTATATGAATTGTTTGTAGGTCACGAAACCACCTCAAAGCTATTCTTTCCGTTTGATCTATTCAAGAGTTTGTACTAAAATAACACAAAGCTATTTTTCTGTTCAATCTATCCTAGAGTTCGCACTAGAATAACACCAAAGCAAATTCATATCATAATACTCAATCCACACAAAGAACTATAAAGAGACCTCAAAGTTTCTGTCAGAGAAAAATATGCATCAACCCCTATGCATAAATTACCCCAATATCACCGCGGGAATCCGCAAGTTGAATGCCATAACACATATCAAGTGAATCAATAAGATACCTCATTGTCACCTCAAGTATTCATATTGCAAGACATATATCATGTGTTCTCATCTCTGAATATTCAATCCAACAAGACAAAACTTTGAACGGTAAAGATTCAATTCGTCATAACAAGAGTATAGAGGGGAGAAACATCATATGATCCGACTATATTAACAAAGCCCATGATATAGATCACGAGAGAGAGATCAACCACATAGCTACTGGTACAAACCCTCAGCCCCGAGGGTGGACTACTCCCTCCTCATCGTGGTGGACGTCGGGATGATGAAGATGGCCACCAGAGATGATTCCCCCCTCAGGCAGGGTGCCGGAACAGGGTCTAGATTGATTTTCATGGATACAAAGACCTTGCGGTGGCGGAACTTCTGATCTAGGTTTACCCCGAAGGGTTTTGGAATATTTGAGAATTTATAGTGCAAAGAAGGGGTGCGGGAGGCCACTGAGGTGGGCACAACCCACCTGGGCGCACCAGGGGGCCCTGGCGCGCCCTGGTGGGTTGTGCCCCCCTCGGAGCACCCCCCAGGTGCAGCTTAGGCCCATTGGGTTCCTTCTGGTCTAGAAAAAATCTCCAAAAAGTTACGCGGTGTTTGGACTCCATTTGATATTGATTTCCTGTGATGTAAAAACAAGCAAAAAACAACAACTGGCATTGGGCACTGGGTCAATAGGTTAGTCCCTAAAAATGATATAAAGTTGCAATGAAATGATTTTAAAACATCCAAGAATGATAATATAACAGCATGAATACTTCATAAATTATAGATACATTGGAGACATATCAAGGAGACGTAGAATATTCATCCAACCGCCTGAAATGGTCGACTGACCCAAATGATGAAAGTCAGGCGACTTGCATAAATATATGTTTTTACACAACAAAAGATCCCTAAAAACAAAATAAAAAAGAAAACTATCACTGCTCGCGGAACGAGACGGCCTCGTCATCTTTGGCTGTCGGCGTGAACTAGCCGTAGCTACCGACGTGTGTCTCTGTATCGTGGTTGTCCTTGGCTTCTAGCTACTCGTTCACATGGAGTGCACGGGCGCTCTACACGGATGAGAGCACCACCCGGTTCAAGTCCAGGACGTCCGGTTCCACCTACAGGAGGGCCTCAATGGCAGCGGCATCCGCGCACTCCATGTCGAGTTGAGCCTCTGTTGCCCGGTTCAAGTCCAGGACGTCCGGGTCCGCCCACAGGAGGGCCTCGATGGCAGCGGCATCCTCGCGCTCCACGTCAAGTTGAGCCTCCACCGCCTGGTTCAAGTCAAGGACGTCCGGTTCCGCCTGCAGGAGGGCCTCGATGGCAGCGTCATCCGTGCGCTCCACGTCAAGTTGAGCCTCCGTCGCCCGGTTCAGATCAATGACATCCGGTTCTGCTTGCAGGAGGGCTTCGATGGTAGCGGCATGCGTGCGCTCCATGTCGAGTTGAGCCTCCGCCTCTCGGTCCTCCTTTAGTATCGCCAGGTTGAACCGCTGGTCTGCCTGCACCATGGGGGACCCGGATGCCGGCAAAAAGTCGACGTCCATCGTCTCACACGCATCGAGGGCCTTCTGCGCCGTGACCTCCGCCATAAACATTGGATCGGCTTCCACCTCCTCGGAGCTTGGCTCCAGAGAACTCGGGGATTGGCCCGCCGCAAAGCGAGCTTGGGAACGGAGGTCTGTGGCACCAACCACCGCCGCAATTTCTGCGCGGCGCTCCAGCGTCAGCATCTTGTAGTACGTGATCTTGCGGCGCACCATGGCTTTCCGGCGAACTAGGGGATGCTTGATGCGGGCTAGGGGATCAAAAGGTGGGGGAATGGGCTGGAGAGGAGGTGTGGTTTTGGGGTAGTGGCTGGCATAGGTCGAGCAGCGAAGGTTCTCGTGTGAATAGTGGTTCCAGTGACGACTGGTCAATCAGTTTTGACTGAACATCGCTCTTGTCGCGTTCGCGTTGCACCCCAACACGCTGTACCCTCCACGTCGCTCACTGAATGGAACGCACTTTGTCTTACATTTTTGCTCGCTTGTGGGACCGCAGTTGAGAGCAAACTGACATCCCTCACCCTCCCCGGCCCGCGTCATTTATATTACTACCTCCGTTTTATGCGGAGTAAATAAAAACATATGTTGTCAATACTCCACTAGTACTATTGGATAGGGGGCTTAAAAAAGTTACTATTGGACTGGCTATACATGATGAAATCCTAGTAGGAAGAGCATGCATGAGAACAAGCACATTCACGTGTCTGAAAACAAATTGGAAACCATCTCTGTTTGAATACAAATCTAGGAGTATGTACGAATCTACCAATATTGATTGGCATTGTTGAATGTTGATACTTTTTTCTGTAAGTTTGATCAAAGTAGAGATACTTTGATTACACATAAAACTTATATGTAAGCTAGAAAGGATCGGAGGGAGTATATTGTACGTTCAAAAGCAAAACCAACATTAAGTACCCTTTATGTATGATTTGCTGATGCTATGATCACTGGTTCAAAATTTTGATCCGCCTTAGGTATCACATATGCACCCACTCATTCTCTCTCGGTTTCATCTCAGGGTCCGGAGATCGATTGAAAGAGGACTAGGGTGGGTCCAGTACGTTCGTTTCGCTTATGAACATACAATATACTCCCTCCAATCCCCACAGACCCCCCTCCCCCGCGGGTCATTTCTATCATAGAAACAGACCAAATCTTTATCTCCTTGCACGACACGCAATTGATCTCTCAACATTAATCAATCCCGTCAAGATGTGTTGGGGCATGAACCGAATGGGATGTCAAAACTAAGTCAGGAAGCGACACATAGTGGAGGCAAAGTGAAAATTGAAACGAACCATTTGTTAGTATGCATGTCGGACAAATTATAACATTGGAAATACAAGCATGGTCTAGGCCCACATGCAAATGATACTCGGTGGAATGTTCAAATGAGGCATGCGGGAGGATGGACTCTGCCGGAGGGCGGCATGATCAATGGAGAAGAGGGTTGGAGAGGAACGAGAAATAAGCAACGCCACATGATTATACTTGAACGACTCAAATAAACAATAAGTTATCTCGTTTTCCCTGCTGTCTTGGTCACGGAGTAAGTTACTCCCTCCGTTTTTTTACTCTGCATATTAGGTTTGACTGGAGTCAAACTTCATAAAATTTGACCAAATTTATAGAAAAAATATGAACATTTACAATAGCGAATCTATAAGATGTGAAAGTATATTCAATAATGAATCTAATGGTATTGATTTGTTATTGTATATGTTATTATTTCTGTCTATAAACTTTATCAAAGTTTACAAAGTTTGACTTTCAGCAAACCTAAAATGTGGAGTAAATAAAAACAGAGGGAGTATGCAGGGACTAGTATAGTTACTACTGCCGGAATATGGTAAGTTGGACCCCTAAATGCGGGCACGGATCGGGCACACCTCAATTATTCCTTCAAACAGTCGGACACCTACATTAGCACACCATCCGGCTAATTAATCAAGTGTTACGCTTCACTAGTTAAAAGGGAAAATGGTGGTACCGTACCCAAAACCAACACATTAGCACTGTGGCACGACCAGCAGATCAACACCCAGCTCGTCGAGGATGCACGGGGCGCCAAAGTGCGCGCGCGCACCGCGACGCATCCGCGGAGTGTTGTAGCACGGCCAACTGACCATGCCGGGTCGTCTTGCTTTTTCAATGACATGCGGGAATTGCATTGAGCAAAGGGCATCTCCAACGTTGCCACGACCGCAGCTAACTACCATGGCACACAAAAAACCCTCGTCCCTCTGCCGTCATGCGGTGTGTTCTCAGTCGACGCCAGCTGCCCGCATTTATGTCGTCCATCCGTATGCCGTCATTAAGAGGCTCGGTGCCCGAGGAACCAACTTCGGTGACTTAATGACACACACGGATGCTTGGCCTCACCGGAATGCGCTACTTAAAGCAGCAACGGGCAGATAAACTCTGCACCATAGCGCATTGTGCTGCTACCTGGCACCACATCCACCAGGACCGCAAGCGTGAACGCTCTGCGGGAGATCTTGTCTTTGGGGATAAAGCTCGAGGTCGCCGCCCTCGCTCAAGTTGCCGCTTGTGATGCAATAGCGGCATAGCTGGATGCGGACGCGACCACACAAGCGGTGGCCACGCTGGCGGCCGATGACAGGTGCACCGTCAGCCACGCGTCCTACTTGTTGCCGTCCAATGTTCGATCGCGCATGTGGTAGGTGAAGCGACTCACCGTCCACATCCATCATCATCGACCTCACATCCACCGGCACTGGCGAGGTCGGGGACTCCTCCGAGTATGAGTAGGGCATGGGAGGTGGCAGGGCATGGTGTGCCAACTGGCCGGTCCTTCTCCCATGCTCTACTCTTCCTTGCCGGAGACCGCACTTTCACTTCACGGGTCTTGAACCCCGCCCCCGTACATGGATATCGCAGATGGAGGACGTCGGTCGCCGCCATAGAATAGGTTTAGGGTCGGGTTTCTTTTATTTTTCTGTCCTATAAAAGTTCGAAATGTAATGAAAATCTGTCATGTTTGCATTAATCTCGTCCGGTGTATATGAACTTTCACAATCATAGTAAGATATATGGAATGATGATTCGTTTTTGTGTGTATAAACTTAGAATGTTTTACCCGAGATAAAGCTAACATGCGAAGTAAATAAACACATAGGGTCTGCATACACAATTTATCTTAGGCACTCCAATAGTACGTCCACTACACATTCACGCATTTCACATCTTTCTACATCTATGGGAACCTATGAAAGGGTTAATGTAAATTGCCTCTCTCTCCCCCTCATTTTCATGGTGGCGGGCCCCTCCCTCCCCCCGATCTACAATCAATAGCTCTCACATTTCACATTACGTTAATTACGTAACTGGGATTACGTAGGTGTAGCATTACTCGTCCTAAAAAACCAACTAAGCCAACCTCCTAGCATATCACGCGGGAAAAGACCCGGCCACGCCATTTTAGTCGTGATTACCAGATTACTAGTAGTAGTATCGAAGGATCGCGTGAAGCACCAAGTTTTTTTAGGGGGCGAAGCACCAAGTTTAAAAGGAAAAAAGGCGATACACTCACAACACGCCTGTCGCGGTCGCATTGCACCCCACACACGGTCGGTCCTGCAAACAGCTCACACAAACGGAACACGCTTATGCTTGCCTCTTCACTAATACATGGGACTGCAATTGGAGAAACCGACCATGCGCCAAACCGCTAAAATCCCACCGCGCAAACCCCCCCCCAGAAAATTCCCCTCAAATCCCAAATTCAACCACCCTTTGGACAACTAGCCAATAATATTCCCCAAACCCCCCTCCCCCGGCCCCCTCCACTCCATTCGCCCCGCTAAAGCCGCCCTCCCCACCGCACCGATACGCCGGCGCCGCGGTTCATCGAGGGGACGCACGGTGATCCTCTCGCTCCCACAATACGCTTTCATAGACTGTCGTCCTCTAGCCACGCTGCCACCACTGGTGACGTTCTTGTGCAGACGCACTGCGGTCAGCGCCGCCACCGCTAGGGACATTCTTGTGGATATGCACAGCGGTCAACTTCTCCCATGGTACGCGCATTCTAGACTAAGGCCTCGTGCATGTCGGTGTAGCGTTGAATGTTAGCTGATAGACGCTGTTAATCTCACTGTTTCCCGAAGTAGTTTACATTCAATATGCTGTGCTTAAACTTCCTTGCCCTGTTCTGCACTTAATCTGCTTAGCTGAGATGGCATGCCAAGCCCAATTAGTTGCTAAAATATCCTGCCATATATTTATTGTGACGGATATTGCCATGGTCTAGTAGCCAATCTGTTCGGTGAAATAGCTCTACACCATTTTATACTCAATCTTTGTTGCTGAGATGGCCTTTGATGGCTGTGTGCTTGGCCTCATTGACCGCTGAAACAGCCTGCCATAATTTAGCACTCAAATCTGTTTGCTGAATTAGCTTTACATATATTTAGTTACCTAGATCTGCTTGTCCAAATATCTTGCCATACTTTAGACATTGATGACCCAAAAGTATAGGGGATCAATTGTAGCCTTTTCAATAAGTAAGAGTGTCGATATAGAAACCAACATGACCTAAGAAACTACGAATACCTTTGGTATCTTTAGGACATGGCATTTTCTCAATTGCATCAACCTTAGCCTTATCCACCTCAATACCTCTTTCAGAAATTTTATGGCCCAAGACAACACCTTCATTAACCATAGAGTGACACTTCTCCCAATTCAAGACAAGATTCGTTTGCTCGCATCTCTGCAAAACTCGATCAAGATTGCTTAAACAATCATCAAAAGACTTCCCATAAACAGAAAAGTCATCCATGAAAACCTCAACAATCTTTTCACAAAAATCAGAGAATATAGCATTCATACATCATTGAAATGTAGCAGGTGCATTGCATAAACCAAAAGGCATACGTCTATAAGCATAAGTTCCAAAGGGACAAATGAAAGTGGTCTTTTCTTGATCAGGTTGAGAAACAGGTATTTGTGAAAAACCAGAATATCCATCAAGGAAGCAAAAATGTGTGTGCTTAGATAAACTTTCTAGCATTTGATCAATAAAAGGCAGAGGTTAATGATCTTTTCTAGTTGCTTTGTTTAATTTTCTAAAATCATTACCATTCTATAGCCTGTAACAATTCTTTGTGGAATAAGTTCATTCTTATCATTAGGAACAACAGTAATACCTTCTTTCTTAGGGACACAATGGATAGGACTTACCCATCTACTATCAGCTATAGGATAGATTATACCTGCTTCTAGAAGTTTTAATATTTCCGTTCTTACCACTTCCTTCATCTTCGGATTTAACCAGCATTGGTGATCAACAATGGGTTTACTATTAGGTTCCATATTAATCTTGTGCTGACATAGAGTGGGACTAATGCCCTTTAAATCATCAAGAGTATATCCAATAGCAGCTCGGTGCTTCCTTAGAACTTTCAATAATCTTTCCTCTTCATGTTCTGAAAGGTTAGCACTAATAATAACAGGATATATCTTCTTTTCATCAAGATAAGCATATTTCAGAGTGTCTGGCAATTGTTTTAATTACAACACAGGATCACCTTTAGGTGGAGGACTACCTCCTAGAGTTTCAATCGGCAAATTGTGTTTAAGTAGAGGACGTTGTTGATAACCCACACATATAGGGGATAGCAACAGTTTTCGAGGGTAGAGTATTCAACCCAAATTTATTGATTCGACACAAGGGGAGCCAAAGAATATTCACAAGTATTAGTAGTTGAGTTGTCCATTCAGCCACACTTGGATAACTTAGTATCTGCAGCAAAGTATTTAGTAGCAAAGTAGTATGATAGTAACGGTAATAGTAGCAAAAGTAACGATAGCAGTTTTGTAGCAATTTTAACAGTAGCAACGGTAAAGTAAATAAGCAACGAACAATATGTGAAAAGCTCGTAGGCATTGGATCAGTGATGGATAATTATGTCGGATGCGGTTCATCATGTAACAGTTATAACATAGGTGACATAGAACTAGCTCCAGTTCATCAATGTAATGTAGGCATGTATTCCGAATATAGTCATATGTGCTTATGGAAAAGAACTTGCATGACATCTTTTGTCCTACCCTCCCGTGGCAGCGGGGTCCTAGTGGAAACTAAGGGATATTAAGGCCTCCTTTTAATAGAGTACCGGACCAAAGGATTAACACATAGTGAATACATGAACTCCTCAAACTACGGTCATCACCGAGAAGTATCCCGATTATTGTCACTTCGGGGTTGTCGGATCATAACACATAATAGATGACTATAGACTTGCAAGATAGGATCAAGAACTCACATATATTCATGAAAACATAATAGGTTCAGATCTGAAATCATGGCACTCGGGCCCTAGTGACAAGCATTAAGCATAGCAAAGTCATAGCAACATCAATCTCAGAACATAGTGGATACTAGAGATCAAACCCTAACAAAACTAACTTGATTACATGGTAAACCTCATCCAACCCATCACCGTCCAGCAAGCCTACGATGGAATTACTCACGCACGGCGGTGAGCATCATGAAATTGGTGATGGAGGATGGTTGATGATGACGACAGCGACGAATCCCCCTCTCCGGAGCCCCGAACAGACTCCAGACCAGCCCTCCCGAGAGAGATTAGGGCTTGGTGGCGGCTCCGTATCGTAAAACGCGATGAAACTTTCTCTCTAATTTTTTTCTCCGTGAGAGAGAATATATGGAGTTGGAGTTGAGGTCGGCGGACATCCAGGGGGCCCACGAGGCAGGGGGCGTGCCCCTGGGCGCGCCCCCACCCTCGTGGACAGGGTGTGGGCCCCCTGGCCTTAATTCTTTCGCTAGTATTTTTTATATTTTCCAAAAATAACACCATGGATTTTCAGGTCATTCCGAGAACTTTTGTTTCTGCATAAAAATAACACCATGGCAGTTCTGCTGAAAACAGCGTCAGT
The DNA here is from genome assembly GCF_002162155.2 of Triticum dicoccoides. Taxonomy (NCBI): domain Eukaryota; kingdom Viridiplantae; phylum Streptophyta; class Magnoliopsida; order Poales; family Poaceae; genus Triticum; species Triticum dicoccoides. Next base: position 419,000,559 of record NC_041387.1, read on the forward strand.
CCGGGTTAGTTTCATTCAAATCATGCAAGTTAGAGTCCAATACAAGGGCAAAAGTGTTTGGAAAAGTAGATACGTTGGAGACATATCAACTCCCCCAAGCTTAAATCTTTGCTTGTCCTCAAGTAATTCAGTTGATAAACTGAAAGTGATAAAGAAAAACTTCTACAAACTCTATTTGCTCTTGTTGTTGTAAATATGTAAAGCCAGCATTCAAGTTTTCAGCAAAGATTATGAACTAACCATATTCACAATAAAACTTAGGTCTCATGTTTACTCATATCAATGTCATAATCAACTAGCGAGCAATAATAACAAATCTCAGATGACAACACTTTCTCAAAACAATCATAATATGATATAACAAGATGGTATCTCGCTAGCCCTTTCTGAGACCGCAAAACATAAATGCAGAGCACCTTTAAAGATCAAGGACTGACTAAACATAGTAATTCATGGTAAAAGAGATCCATTCCAGTCATACCCAATATAAACTAATAGTAATGCATGCAAATAACAGTGTGCTCTCTAGCGGGTGCTTTTTAATAAGAGGGTGATGACTCAACATAAAAGTAAATAGATAGACCCTTCGCAGAGGGAAGCAGGGATTTGTAGAGGTGCCAGAGCTCGATTTTAAAATAGAGATGAATAATATTTTGTGCGGTATACTTTCACTATCAACGCAACAACTATGAGATCTCGTTATTTTCCATTCTACACACATTATAGGCGGTTCCCAAACAGAATGGTAAAGTTTATACTCCCCCACCACCAACAAGCATCAATCCATGGCTTGCCCGAAACAACGGGTGCCTCCAACTAGCAACAATCCTGGGGGAGTTTTGTTTTATTATTTTGATTTGCTTTGATCTTTTTGATCATGGGACTGGGCATCCCAGTTACAAGCCATTTTCTCGTGAATGAGGAGCGGAGTCAACTCCCCTTGAGAATAACCCACCTAACATGGAAGATATAGATAGCCCTAGTTGATACATGAGCTGCTCGAGCATACAAAACAGAATTTCATTTGAAGGTTTGGAGTGTGGCACATACAAATTTACTTGGAACGGCAGGTAAATACCACGTATAGGAAGGTATGGTGGACTCATATGGAATAACTTTGGGGTTTATGGAGTTTGGATGCTCAAGTAGTATTCTCGCTTAGTACTGGTGAAGGCTAGCAAAAGACTGGGAAGCGACCAACTGAGAGAGCGACAATAGTCATGAACATGCATTAAAATTAATCAATACCGAGTGCAAGCATGAGTAGGATATAATCCACCATGAACATAAATATCGTGAAGGCTATGTTGATTTGTTTCAACTACATGCGTGAACATGTGCCAAGTCAAGTCACTCGAATCATTCAAAGGAGGATACCACCCTATCATACCACATCACAACCATTTTAATAGCATGTTGGCACGCAAGGTAAACCATTATAAGCTCCTAGCTAATTAAGCATGGCATAAGCAACTATAATCTATAATTGTCATTGCAAACATGTTTATTCATAATAGGCTGGATCAGGAATGATGAACTAATCATATTTACAAAAACAAGAGAGGTCGAGTTCATACCAGCTTTTCTCATCTCAATCAATCCATCATATGTCGTCATTATTTCCTTTCACTTGCACGACCGAACGGTGTGTACAATAATAATAGTGCACGTGCTTTGGACTAAGCTGGAATCTGCAAGCATTCAATTCAAGGGAGAAGACAAGGTAATATGGGCTCTTGGTTAAATCAACTATCATGCATATGAGAGCCACTAAACATTTTCATTATGGTCTTCTCCTCTCGACCCCCAAAGAAAAGAAATAAACTATTTACACGGGAAATCTCCCAACAAGCAAAAGAAGAACGAGAAATGTTTTTGGGTTTTCTATTAATTATACTACAACAAGCATGGAAAACAAACTAGCCAAATGCTACAACTATTTTTTTGGTTTTTCTTAAGGTCGTTCAAACACACAAGAAGAAAGCAAGAAAAATAAATTAAACTAGCATGGATAGTACAACGAAAAAGTATGAGCACCGACAACTAGAATGAGTGTGTGAACATGAATGTAATGTCGATGAGAAATACATACTCCCCCAAGCTTAGGCTTTTGTCCTAAGTTGGTCTACGCGCATTGATCAAAGTGGTAGCTGGGGTCGTACTGGGATGCAGCAGCCATTGCCTCATGAGCTGCAGCTTGGAGGCGAACTGCCTCCGTCCTCCTTCCGTACTCGCTAGCCTCCTCCCTGTTGTGTTCTCAGTACCAAACATTCTCAAATATTCTAGAAAAAATCACATTTCATTTTCAGGGCATTTGGAGAACTTTTATTTTCAGGGTAATTTTTTATTGCATGGATAATTCAGAAAACAGACAGATAATACTATTTTTGATTTATTTATTCTAAATAACAGAAAGTAAAAAGAGGGTATAGAAGGTTGTGCCTTCTAGTTTCATCGATCTCATGATCATCAAAAGGAATCCACTAACAAGGTTGATCAAGTCTTGTTAACAAACTCATTCCGAATAACATGGAACCGGAGAAATTTCGAATAACACTAGGTTACCTCAACAGGGATATGAACACCCCCTATAATAAGAATATCATATTTCTTCTTGGCAGTAGGAAGAGGAAATTCAAAACCTCCAATAATAATAGTTGAATTTTTTTTCAATAGAATTGATGCTATGAACTTGAGGTTGTTTCCTCGGAAAGTGTACCGTATGCTCATTACCATTAACATGAAAAGTGACATTGCCTTTGTTGCAATCAATAACAGCCCCTGCAGTATCCAAAAAGGGTCTACCAAGGATAATTGACATACTATCATCCTTGGGAATATCAAGAATAACAAAGTCCGTTAAGATAGTAACGTTTGCAAACACAACAGGCACATCCTCACAAATACCGACAGGTATAGCAGTTGATTTATCGGTCATTTGCAAAGATATTTCAGTATGTGTAAACTTATTCAATTCAAGTCTATGATATAAAGAGAGGGGCATAACACTAACACCGGCTCCAAGATCACATAAAGCAGTTTTAACATAGTTTCTTTTAATGGAGCATGGTATAGTTGGTACTCCTGGATCTCCAAGTTTCTTAGGTATTCCACCCTTAAAAGTATAACTAGCAAGCATGGTGAAAATTTCAGCTTCCGGTATCCTTCTTTTATTTGTAATAATATCTTTCATGTATTTAGCATAAGGGTTCACTTTAAGCATATCAGTTAAGCGCATACGTAAGAAGGTAGGTCTAATCATTTCAGCAAAGCGCTCAAAATCCTCATCATCCTTTTTCTTGGATGGTTTAGGAGGAAAAGGCATGGGTTTCTGAACCCATGGTTCTCTTTCTTTACCGTGCTTCCTAGCAACAAAGTCTCTTTTATCATAACATTGATTCTTTGATTGTGGGTTATCAAGATCAACAACAGGTTCCATCTCTACATCATTATTATTGCTAGGTTGAGCATCAACATGAACATTATCATTAGGTTCATGTTCATCACCAGATTGTGTTTCAGCATCAGAAATAGAAATATCATTGGGATTCTCAGGTGTGTCTACAACAGGTGTGTCTACAACAGGTGTGTCTACGACGGTGACGAATCCCCCTCTTCGGAGACCCGAACGGACTCCAAATCAGCCCTCCCGAGAGAGATTAGGGCTTGGCGGCAGCTCCATATCGTAAAACGCGATGAAACTTTCTCTCTGATTTTTTTCTCCACGAAAGAGAATATATGGAGTTGGAGTTGAGGTCGGTGGACATCCAGGGGCCCCACGAGATAGTGGGGCGCGCCTAGGGGGAGGGGGCACGCCCCCACCCTCGTGGACAGGGTATGGGCCCCCTAGCCTTGATTCTTTCACCAGTATTTTTTATATTTTCCAAAAATAATCTCCGTGGATTTTCAGGTCATTCTGAGAACTTTTTTTCTTCACAAAAATAACACCATGGCAGTCTTGCTGAAAACAGTGTCAGTCCGGGTTAGTTTTATTCAAATCATGCAAGTTAGAGTCCAAAACAAGGGCAAAAGTGTTTGGAAAAGTAGATACATTGGAGACGTATCAGTTGTTCAAATAAGATATTATCTATTTCATTTCTTTCATGCATATGTACATCATTTTCATGGTCTAACAGGTATTGTTCTAAAGGATCAGTAGAAGGCACAACAATAGAAGCAAGACCAATTATTTCATCCTTACTAGGAAATTATTTTTATGAGGTTTTCTACTAAAATTGAAAATATTAAACTCATGAGACTCATCACCAAAGCTGACACTGACAATTTGTTTCTCACAATCTATTTTAGCATGGACGGTGTTCAAGAAAGGTCTACCAAAGATAATGGGACAAAAATCATCTTTTGGGGAACCAAGAACAAGAAAATCAGTAGGATATTTTATTTTCCCACACAAGACTTCAACATCTCTAACAATCCCAATTGGTGAAATAGTGTCTCTATTAGCAAGTTTAGTAGTAACATCTATGTCTTCTATCTCTGCGGGTGCTATGTCATTCATAAGTTCTTGATATAAAGTAAAGGGAATAACACTCATGCTAGCACCTATGTCCCATAAGCCATGATAACGGTGATCTCCTATTTTAACTGAGAGAACGGGCATGCCAACAACATGTCCGTGTTTATCTTTACCATCAGGTTTGGCAATTCTAGCAGCTTCATCACAGAAATAAATAACATACCCATCTATGTTTTCTTCCAGAATATCTTTAACCATAGAAACACTAGGTTGTACTTTGATTTGGTCATCAAGTTTAGGTGTTCTAATATAACTTTTGTTGACCATAGTTTAAACTGTAGCACGTTCATTTATCCTAACAGGGAATGGTGGTTTCTCAATATAAGCAGTAGGAACAACTGGATCAACATTATAAATAATAGTTTCCTCTTTAGTTGGTACATGTTCTTTAATTTCTTCTTTAATAGGTGGGTGATATTTAAACCACTTCTCCTTAGGGAGATCAACATGAGTAGAAAATGATTCACAAAAGGAGGCTACTATCTCAGAGTCAAGTCCATATTTAGTGCTAAACTTTTGAAAAGCATCAGTATTTATAAAAGATTTAACACAATCATACTTAAGCTTAATATCTGACTCTTTACCTTGGTAGAGTTCACAATCTTTAGAGTTGCCTTTAATTCTTTCCAAAAGATCCCACTAGAATTCAATAGTCTTCTTCATAAAAGAACCAACACAAGAAGTATCAAGCATGCATCGATCATTATGATAAAGCCGAGCATAGAAATTCTGGATAATAATTTCTCTTCAGACCTCATTATTGGGGCATGAATATAACATTGAATTAAGCCTCCTCCAATCTAGAGCGATACTTTCTGCTTCAAGAGGCCAGAAATTATATATGTAATTCCGATCATGATGAACTAGATGCATAGGATATTTTTTTGGTGACACACCAATTTCAATCGATTCCAATTCCAAGATCCAATATCATCGCATAGCCTATACCATCCCAATGGTTTTCCCTTAAAAGATAAAGGGAAAACCTTCTTCATAACTTCCTCTTCGGGTAAACCTGCAAGCTTAAACAATCCACAAATTTGTTCCACATACATTAAGTGCATATCAGGATGTTCGATTCCATCTCCTATATAAGGATTATCTAGCAGTTGTTCTATCATACCCGAAGGTATTTCAGATTCAATATTTTCATTAGGGTCAGTAGGTTGAGGGGTAACTAATTGTGGTTCCGGTCGAGGTGAAGATACCCCGAACAAACCCCTCAAAGGATTGTTTTCCATAGTAACAAGTGACAATAAATTACAGCATGTAGTAATAGTTTTTCCTTACCAATTTCCACTTACCAAGAGCGCTTCACTCCCTGGCAATGGCGCCAGAAAATGGCCTTGATGATCCACAAGTATAGGGTATCAATTGTAGCCTTTTTCAATAAGTAAGAGTGTCGAACCCAACGAGGAGCAGAAGGAAATGACAAGTGGTTTTCAGCAAGGCAATGTCTGAAAGTGCTGAAATTGTAAGTAACAGAGTAGTTTCATAGCAAGATATTTGGTAACGAGCAAGTAACGATAATAGTAACAAAAGTGCAGCACGGTAGCCCAATCCTTTTGAGGCAAAGGACAGGCCAAAACGGTCTTTTATAATAACCAAAGCGTTCTTGAGGGTACACGGGAATTTCATCTAGTCACTTTCATCATGTTGGTTGGATTCATGTTCGCTACTTTGATAATTTGATATGTGGGTGGATCGGTGCTTAGGTGCTGTTCTTACTTGAAGAAACTTCCTACTTATGATTAACCCCCTCGCAAGCATCTGCAACTACGAGAAAAGTATTAAGAATAAATTCTAACCATAGCATTAAACTTTTGGATCCAATAGGCCCTTACGGAATAGCGCATAAACTAGGGTTTAAGCTTCTGTCAGTCTCACAACCCATCATCTAATAACTACTACACAATGCATTCCCTTAGGCCCAAACATGGTGAAGTGTCATGTAGTCGATGTTCACATGACACCACTAAGGGAATCACAACATACATACTATCAAAATATCGAACACATATCAAGTTCACATGATTACTTGCAACATGATTTCTCTCGTGACCTCAAGAACAAAAGTAACTACTCACAAATGATAATCATGCTCAAGATCATAGGGGTATTAAATAGCATATTGGATCTGAACATATAATCTTCCACCAAATAAACCATATGGTAATCAACTACAAGATGTAATCAACACTACTAGTCACCCACAAGCACCAATCTATAGTTCTGGTACAAAGATTGAACACAAGAGATGAACAAGGGTTTGAGAGGAGATGGTGTTGTTGAAGATGTTGATGGAGATTGCCCTCCCCAAGATGGGAGAGTTGTTGGTGATGATGATGACGATGATTTCCCCCTCCGGGAGAGAAGTTCCCCCAGCTGAATCGCTCCACCAGAGGGCAAAAGTGCTCTTGCCCGAGTCCCGCCTCGAGACGGTGGCGCTCCATCCCTAAAGTACTCTCCTTATTGTTTCTAGGTTAAAATGACTTATATACCATAAGATGGGCACCGGAGGTCGGCCGAGGGGAGCACAACCCACCAGGGCGTGCCTGGGCTCCCTGGCGCGCCCAGGCGGGTTGTGCCCACCTGGTGGGGCCCCTTTGGTACTTATTGGCTCCAATATTCCTCATTTATTCCATAAAAATTCCCCGTGAATTTCAACTTATTTAGAGTTCTGCAGGATAGGTGGCCTGACGTAGCTTTTCCTGGTCCAGATTTCCAACTGCTAGAATTCTCCATCTTTGTGTATACCTTGCATATTATGAGAGAAAAGACATTAGAATTACTCCAAAAAGCATTATTGTGCATAAAAACATCATAAATAACAATAGGAAAACTTGATGCAAAATGGACGTATCAGACATCGACCTGGGTATTTTTTTCTGGACTTCATAAAAAAGCATATATGTTTTTCCTGTCTAGTGGAAGAACTAATTTGTATGTCTAACAGCTGGAAAGGACTTGGATAACTTTTGCTCGAAGATTCTCTGCTGCATATGCCGAGGGGGTTGAAAACTTCATGAACTTTACCAGAGCTGAGTACGGTGGTCTGAAATCAGATGTGCTCTGCCCGTGTAGCAGTTGTATGAATTCAGTTACAAGACCCCAGTCAACTATGCAAAATCATCTACACTTGTATGGGATGTCGGTCACATATAGTAGGTGGGTTCATCATGGCGAAGCTGTGAACTCCAATGTTACTGACTATGTGGAAGCAGCAGATCACCATCTTGATCTGCCTGATGCTTAGGTGGAAGAGGAGGGGGAGGTGGTGGTGGCGGAGCCAGTCAATTTGATGAACATTGAAACAATGCTACGAAATGCTCGTGCGTTTCATGAACTTTCACCTGCAGAAGAAAAACGGTGGGCCCGCATGTTGGAACAATGCAACGTGGCTGTCATCCCAGGAAGTAAGCTGTCAGTATTCTCAGCTATGGTCACCTTTCTTTAGGTGAAGACATCTGAGCGGATGACCAAAGAAATCATTCGCAATGTTGGCTGCTTTCCGCAAATCTTTCCCAGATGCGCCTCAGTTGCCACACACCTACAGTAAAATGAATAATTTCCTTCATGCACTTGGAATTGGATATGATATGATCCATGTTTGTAAGAATAATTGTGTTCTATTATGGAAGGATTATGCCAACTTAAGTGAATGCCCGAAATGCAAATCATCAAGATGGAAAGATGGCAATGCTATGAAGAGGATTCCTCATAATGTTCTAAGACATTTTCCAATTATACCAAGATTGCAGAGGTTGTTTCATGACGCTGAAACAAGAGAGGATGTACTGTGGCATTCTAGGAACCAGGAGTACAGAGATCAGAATATAATGAGCCATCCATCTCATGGTAGTGACCAGAAAAGCTTCATTCAGAACCACAAAAAGTTTGCTGCTGACCGAGAAACATTAGACTTGGCTTAGCTTCAAATGGATTTAACCCATTTGGCCACTATAGTGCCACATATAGCATGTGGCCAGTGCTTGTTATCCCTTACAACATGCCTCCAAATGTCTGCACCAAGGAATCAATCTACATGATGGCCTTGCTCATCCCAGGTCCAAAAAGTCCTGGAAAGGATTTTTATTTATTCATGGAGCCTCTTGTGGAGGAACTTCAACAACTATGGAGGGGTGTTCTCACTTGAGACCTATATAGCAGCCCACTAGCTGATTTATTTCCGCGTGCTGTTATAATTTGGTGCATCCATGATTATCCGGCTTTGGGCACTATGTCAGGGCGAACGACACATGGTTAGAATGCATGTGTTCATTGTGACAGGAATCCGCTGTCATATGCAATACTTAGCAAGATCTGTTACATTGGACACCACCGTTTCCTTGCCAAGGACAAGTCACGTCCTACAAAATACCGAAGACATGTGTTCAATGCAAAGCATGAAAACCGTGATGCGCCGAAGAGGCTCACCGCCGATGAGTTGCAAGTGGAATTAGAGAAGGTCAGGCATATTACACCAGGAAACCATCCTAATAATGGTAGCGGGAAAAGGAAGCGTGGTAGGGCAGAAGTGAGATTATTGTTTCCCGCAGGTCCACTTTGTGGGACTTGGAGTATTTGAAAGATTTGTATCTACGGCATAATCTTGATGTGCACATAGAGAAAATATATGTGACAACATTATCGACACACTTATTAATATTGAAGGCAAGATGATAGATACCTTAAAATCCAGGATTGATTTGACACACCTGGGTATCAGAAAGGATTTGCAGGTGCAAGATGAAGGTAAACCACATGATATGACACCAGCTATGTACGTCTTGGACAAGGTAAAAAGAAAACAATTCTGTGAGGTCTTGTCACGTGTGAGATTCCCGCATGGATTTGCTTCCAACCCTGAAAGGAGAGTCAGTGCAGATGGAAACAAGGTACAAGGGTTGAAAACTCATGACTGCCATGTCCTACTTCAAAGGGTTTTACCTATTATCCTTAGAGGATTGGGCCGCCCCGACTTATATAGAGCAGTTGCAGAGTTGGGACAATTCTTCAGGGAACTCTGCAGTACAAATATCAGGATAGATGCTTTGGAGCGTCTTAGAGACAAGATACCAACAATCCTATGCGACCTTGAGAATATATATCCTCCAGCCTTCTTTGATGTGATGGTGCATTTGGTTGTTCATCTTCCTGATGAGGCACTACTTAGAGGTCCAATACAGTATGGTTGTACCCTATTGAAAGGCTGCTAGGCACTTTCAAGGGCTATGCTAGGAATAGAGCTAGACCCGAGGGTTCCATTGAAGAGGCCTACATTGCTACAAAAGCATTGGCATTCTGCTCAAAATACATTGTAACAGCTAATCAGCTTAGCAAAGAGGTGGGTGAAGACAATCCCGGACTCAATGTTTTTGATTGTTCTGTTTGAGTTACAGGGAAGAGTCGACAAGACAACAAACCTAAAGATTTGGACAAAATGGTTGGGTCTGTGTTGAATAACTGTGCTGAGATACTACCTTATATGAAGTAAGTACTAAGTACTGCAGTTCATACAACGTAATCTACTAAACTTGCAGCACATTCTTATAAATTTAGATGTTTGACACGATCACTATGTTGTGCAGCATCTACAAAATGGAGTTGCTGCCGCAAAATCCAAAAAACATTGACAAACTAGTTATGGCAGGATTTGCGAAATGGTTCAAGAGACATGTAAGCTTTTGAATTGCACTGTCGTTTTTTAATATATTGAGTACATAAGACGACCAACTTGTCTATTTTCTAACCGTAGGTTAAGAAGATGCGGGAGGATGGGCAGGCAGTTGATGATGCCCTTTACGCACTAGCAATGAGTCCTGATACTCGGGTAAGACATTATGAATCTTGCATTGTTGGAGATGTGCGCTACAACACCCTTGCAAGCGACAAAGGCTGGAAGACACAAAACAGTGCCATCATGAGCACGGATAAGTACGGCTAAGTGACAACTTAAATGTATGCTAAAATAACAGATGTTGTTTAGTTGCAGTATATCTCCAGTTTTGAGGTTCATCGGTGTGTGGTTCTGTTGTGCTGTCGTTGGTATAACCTGTTTTCCAGGATCGCAAAACCCAGAGCTGATGATTATTTCAAATCCATCAACGTTAAGGCGGCGTACTAGACCAAGGAGCCTTTTATTTTGGCAAATCAAGCAACACAAATATTTTTCTTGGAAGACACATTTGCACGTAGCGATGACTGGAGAGTATTGCAAAGGTTTGAGAAGAGGAATTGTTTAATGAAGTTGCACAACAAGATGATGCTTACACTGCTGCTGATGTACAAGATTCCACAGATGTTCATAATATGTTTGAGAACCATCACTTCAATGACGCTGGCGAAAAGATTGCCTGTCGGGCTGTGGACATACAAGAGTTGATCAATAAGAAGCCAATGTTCGAGGACATTTAGGATGAAGAAGAATATGACACTGTAAGGAATTACGATTCAAACGCTGCTGCTGCGGATGATGATTAGATTGCTTTTGTTGTATTTGTCTATCAGAAGATGTTTTTTATCTACTATGTGAAATTGTGTTTGCTATGACAACTAAAACCTCATGAACTTGTTGTTTAGTATTTTGCTGTGAGAACATCACTTATTATGTATGTTGATTTGTGTTTGGTGATTGTATGACAACTAAAACATGACGACATTGTTGTTTAGTTGTACTCATATTTGGCTATGAGACTTGAATTTGACAAAATAGTTTGCTGTTGGAGTGCAATTTGCTCAACGTCTTCGAATGGGAACAAAGCTGACCCGACAGGGCCTCTGCTAATTTTTCTATTTATTAGCAAAAGGGCCTCTACTATTTATTTACTTATGAGCAAAAGGGGATACCCCCCGATTTCCGTTAATAGAAATCATTAGATATTCAGAACACTACGCCAAGCCTGTTAAACAGGTTTCATTCATTACTAGTTTCAGCAAAGTGCTGATGTCATAGCCACTGAATACATCACGAGTGCTACGTACATAGCAAATAAATAGACAGTCATCCTACAGAGCACATCGATTTTGTGCATTATCTTCACAAGCTCTTTCATCTCTTCATTGCTGTCAAGGCCGTTCAGAGCTGTTGCTTGGCCATGATTAGAGGAACTACATCTTTAACCTTCTGCTATGCATCTTCCTCTTCTGTCGTTCCTTCAATTACTTGTCCAACACCCCAACCTGCTGGTATTGAGATTCCTCGGCTAACCAAATAATCAGCATAGTTGCATTCCCCCACATCAGCAACTTCCTAGAAATACAAATCACACAAATCTTCCCTTTTCTGCATGAATAAAATTGGAAGATCATCAACCAAACTATTGAAAAAGAATCAGCAACTGAAAGTAGCAGAACAATACTTAAACATATTATTACCCCATGATTCAGGCATTTGTAGAAGACTCGGCCAGGGTTGAGGATTGTGGTTGAGACATGACGGATGACTCTGCGTGATTTGCAGTAGTGGCACCACACCAACAGAAGC
>NC_041387.1:419013098-419159737 GCF_002162155.2 Triticum dicoccoides
GAGGGTGGTGTGATGAGACCCACAGGCGATGGTACGGGTGGCGAGTTGGTGCATATCTGGTTGTTGCCTGCTGAAGAGGAGGTGGACGAGCTGCCAGCGGACATGGTTGCTTCGGCCAGAGCATCTAATACTAGGCAGAGTAAGGGGGTGTTTGTTTCCAGGGACTTTTTTGTGTAGGGACTAGAAAAAGTCCCTCTTAGAGACTTTTTTACCAAACGGAAGGGACTTTTTAGGGACTAAACTAGGCATTTGGGACTAAATGAAGAAGACTCTCAAGGAGAGTCTTTTTTGGGACTTTTTGGGACTTTTCCAACAATGCCCCTCCATGCATTCATTGGCCTGCCACCCCATGGTGTTGTTTGATTGTTATTTTTCTATATACTAGGGGCAACATGGTCATTTAATAACCTCTAGGAAGGGACTAGGGACTTTTTAGTCTCTGAAAACAAACAGGGAGGGACTTTTTAGGGACTAGGGACTTTTTAGTTGGGACTAGAAAAAGTCCTAGGACTTATGAACCAAACAGGGCCTAAGTAGAGAAGAGGAGAAGTGAATGTTGGATATGTCAGTTTCATTACTTGCAGAGTAGCATAGCACCACATATAGTCATAGTCTAGGTTTGGATTCGAACCAGCTACAGGAGCACGTCTCTCTTTTTTCTAAAACTCAGCAACGTCTCTTTACTGGTACACTAGCTTGTTATGTACGCTTCTCAAGTCTTTGATTTTCTTTCTTTTTTTTCGAGGAAGGAAGGAGGACAAAATTGAGAGTTCATGGGAATCAAACCCAAGACCTCTCAGTTGAAAACCAAGGGTGCTAGTCACTTATGTGGTGAACGTTCCCTGGGAGGAGGATGGCAGACAAACGCATTTTTCCTCGTAGTGTTAGTTGCAACGCAAGATCGAACGGTCGCAGTTTCGGGAATGTTTTCAGGTGAACGAGCCCAGTTTTTCTTTTCTTCCTATATATAAAAAAGTATGCTGCTTGGTGTCGGCTTAATCAACAAACGATTGTGCCAACCTTCACCGTTGGATTGACATTCAACGCCTGTCGTGTTTCTTCAGTCTCTTCTTCCTCCAGCCGCCAAAGCCAGACCAGCATCGGCGGGACCGCCTGCTCCTGCCTCCCACGGCTGGCTATGATACCGCGCATGCATCGTGGCCACATCGCACCCTAAAAATCTGCGCATCTTCCTCGGCTCCTGTTAGTTCCCGTCCGAGGCCTCACCATTGTCCGCCGCCTTAGTTCGCTCACCGCGGCGCCGCCCTCCGGTGTTGTCAACATGGTCAATAACCGAGAGGAATAAGGAGATGACTGTACATGATGAGGATGACAATAGGGACCCAGTAGCGCATGCAGTTTTTTTTCAGGATGGAGAAGGGTATCAACTGGGTTGTGCGGGAGCTGTGGCCCGTCTAGCCCAAGCTTTTATTTCATATGTTTACCACATGACCTGCCTAGTTTGTTTTTTTCTTTCTGAAAATGGCTAGCCCAGCTATTTGGTTTTTTGTAGAATAACCAACGTAGGCCTACTTGCTTTTCTACGCCTTGTTGGGCCGGAAATCTTCCAAGACGAGGAGCGATGCATTCGGGCTTTCCCAGAAATGGGCTATAAGTAATAATAAATGGGCTGTAAAATGAAAAAATACAGCAAATAGACAATTAGTTCCAAAATAATTTTTTCTTTCAGATTTTGATATTTCAAATTTCACTGTTTTTTTGCGGGTAAAATTTCATACGATTTAAGTTAAGGTATGTTTAGTTTTTAAATTAATTTGAATCTAGATAGAAATTTTGGGCCGTATGCTATTTGAGACATATTTGGAGGCTGACTTGTGGGTCTACTCGGTTGACGTGTACGAAAGGCTTTGTCAATTTAGTCCACAAACGATTCTAGCAACAGTGACTGTTGGATATTAATCCAACGACAGTGATGCTTCTTCAATATTTGATCTTCTTGCTCCAGCCGCCCAATCTAGAGCCGGTGGGACTGCCTGCTCCCGCCTCCCATGGCCGGTTGTGCTGCCGCACAGGCCGCACCGCCCCACCCTACTCCATCGGTTGCCAGGCCATTCCTCTACCCACCCACACCTCCTGTTATTTTCTGGCAACAGCATCCGAACCAGTAAACCCTCATACTCCCCACCACATGGGCAACCACTGTCGAGTCTTCCCCGGCTCCGTGTTGTTCCCTTCCTAGGCCTCACCGTCGTCTACCGACCTGGTGCTCTCGGCGCGGCGCGGTCAACACAGTCAACGAAGGACATCCGTCGGAAGTGGACTGTACGTGGAGAGGCTGACAACTGGGTCCACGGCCGCATGCAAGGAAATGCCTCCTTATTACGCGCAAAATAATAATTCCTCCACCTGACAGCTGGGACCCACCGGAAGGGCCTCTGTATTTCGCGAAAAAACGTTCCCCCTGCTGACAGCTCGGACCCACCAGCTATATCTTCGCATGCAAGGAAGTGCCTCCTTATTACGCACACAAAAATAAATACTCCCCCTGCTAGCTAGGACCCACCATTGTGGGAGGCTCACTTTTGGGCCTACTAAGTTGACGCAGACAGAGGGCCTTGTCAACTTAGTCAATATGAACGATTCTAGCTCCAGTGACCGTACGATGTCCATCCAATGACCGTAGTGCTTCTTCAACTTCTGGTCTTCTTGCTCCAGCCGCCCAAACCAGCGCAGGTCGTGCCGCCTGCTCCTGCCTCCCGTGGCTGGCTGTGTTGCCGCGGAGGCCTCACTACCCCTACTACTCCCACCGCTAGCCAGGCATCCCTCTACTCACCCACACCCCCTGTTATTCTGCGGCTACGGCAGCCTCACACCACAGCCAAACCAGTGAACCCTTGTACTCCTCTCCTCGTGGGCATCCACTGCCGCATCTTCTCCGGCTCCGCATCATCCCCTTCCTAGGCCTCGCCGTTGTCCACCGCCTTGGTCCTCTCGGTGCGGCGTGGTCAATGTGCTCAAGGAATGACTTCCATCGGAAGAGTACTGTACGTGGGCAGGCTGACAACTAGGTCCACGGCAACAGCAAGGAATTACAACCTTAGTACATGCAAAATAATGATTCCTCCATCTGACAGCAGGGACCCACCGGACGGGCCACCGTATTTTCACGAAAAAAACATTTCTCCCCTGACTGCTGGGACCCACCACCTACATCTTCGCACGCAAGGTAGTGCCTCCATATTCCGGGCAAAAAAATGATTCTCCCCCTGACAGCTGGGACCCACCAGCTATATCTTCACATGCAAGGAAGTGCCTCCTTATTCTCCCTGACAGTCCAGACCCACCTGGTCGAAATGTACATAGCGTTGTAATTTTGGTCGCGAATGTGTATGTACATACTGGTCGATCGGTCTGTCTGGAGGCTGCAGTGATGAACTATGGTCGAGTAAGGAAGGGCATGTGTCGTAGTAGAGGCGCGAACGTAGCATGTACATGTACGTACAACCAGGGTGCAAGAAAGTAAATACGGCCACGTACGTACATACGGGCGGGGTCTCGAACGCCTACTCGCGCATAGGTACGGCCAAGGCTCATGTACATGTCTAGGTCGGAATGGAGAAACTACTTCATCGTGTTCATCAGGAGGCAACGAAATGCGTCGTGTTCATTGGGAGCCTACTGGCTTGGACGAAACAGCTGAAACGAGGCCTGGTGTACAGTAGAACAGAGGAAACGGCCTTGCGTTCGACCGCCTGTGGTCGAAACGGGATCATGTTCACCGGGAGGGGTGTGGCGTACTGCAAAACAGAGGAAACGGACTTCTCTTGGACCACCTACGGTCAAAACGGGGTCCTGTTGATCGGGAGGAGTGTGGCGCACCGCAAAACGGAGGAAACAGACTTCTCTTCGACCTCCTACGGTCGAAACGGGGGTCGTGTTCATCGGGAGGGGTGTGGCGTACTGCAAAACGGGACTCCACGGGCTACTGTTCATCCACTGTCTACTGCCTTGCTCCAGCCTCCATGGGCTACTGTTCATCCACCGTCGACCTCCTCCAGCCTCCAACTGCAACTGTTCATCCACAGCGTCTCCCCCTGCCTCCACCAGCTACTGTTCATCCACGAGCTCCTGTTCATCCAGCCTCCACCGCTCCTCCACCAGCTACTGTTCAACCAGCCCTCTCCGCGGGATCCTGTCAACCACCCCTCCATGGGCTATTGTTCAACCAACCCTCCACGGGGTCCTGTTCATCCAGCCCTCCACGGGGTCCTGTTCATCCACCACCAACTAGCTCGATCGGGGTCCTGTTCATCCAGCGGCAACGGCCTCTACTACCACGAGGTCCTGTTCATCCAACCCCCACCGGGAACTATTTATACAATCCCCAACAATGCTCACTGTTCATCAAGAGGCAGCAGGTTCGATCAGGTTCAGTTAACAGCCAGATGGATCGATCGCTCGGGTTCTGTAACGTGTAACCTACGGTGCAATCGCTCAGGTTCAGTAGGCGAATGCCCCGCTCGGGTTTAGTTAGAGCCCAACGCCTCGCACCCATGCGCGTACGTGTATGAGAGAAACTTGCATCGCTCGGCCCCAACCACCCACCATAACGGGGACTCCCCGATATTTTCCTCGCCCTCGTTTCTACCACGGTTTTTGACATCATGGACGACCCAAAGAATGTCATGCAGCTGTGTCTCTGGCCCTCCTAGGATGAAAACCCATTTTCTATCATGATTTTTTGTCATAGAAGTAGGATCCCGCCACATCTACGATGATACACGGTTTTGTCACAATTATCGTCACAGAAGTGTCATAAGCATGACAGAAAAAAAATTGTTCGGCCCACAATGTCATGGATGTATCTTTTTTTGTAGTGGGTTACACCGCCGCATAGAGGAGGAGAAAGTTGGTGTTGACGGTAGCAAGATTGTTGATGTAGATCGCCGTCACGATCCTAGCCCCGGTGGCACCCCGGCGCCATCGAGAAAGAGGGAGAGAGAGCCCCCCTCCTTCTTCTTCTTCTTCCTTGACCTCAACCCTAGATGGAAGGAGGGTTTCCCCTCTGGTCCATGGCCTCCATGGCAGCGGAGGGGCGGAAGCCCCTCCAAGATTGGATCTCCCAATATGTTCTCTTCTGTTTCATGCTCCTGTTTTCTAGCCCTTCCCCGTTTCTTAAATTCCCGGAGATCCGTAACTCCGATTGTGCTGAAATTTTTACAGGTTTTTTTCCATAAATTAGCTTTCTTGCGCCTGAAGAAGGGCCAACTTACGGGGAGGGCACAAGACACCTGGGCGCGCCAGGGGGTTCCCGGCGTGCCCTGGTGGGTTGTGGAGGCCGTGGGCCTCCGTTTACGTTGATTCCACCTCCCAAAATTCACAAATATTCCAAAATAATTCTCCGTAAATTTTTATTGCATTTAGACTTTGTTTGATATGGATTTTCTGCGGAAAAAACACGCAAGCAATAGGAACTGGCACTGGGCACTAGATCAATAGGTTAGTCCTAATAAATCATATAATTTGTTGCAAAAAGTATGTAAAAGTTGAATAATATTAGCATGAAACAATCAAAAATTATAGATACGACGGAGATGTATCAGCATCCCCAAGCTTAATTCCCGCTCGTCCTCGAGTAGGTAAATGATAAAAAAGATAATTTTTGATGTGGAAAGCTACCTAGCATAATCTTGATCATATATCTAATCATGGCATATTAATACATGAGTGATTCAAAGCAATAGTCTATAATTTGACATAAAGACAACAATACTCGGGCATCCCAACAAACAATCATGTCTTTCAAATATCAATGCTAAAGAATGTTATCCCTACAAAATCATATAGTCTTAACATGCTCTGTCTTCCTAACACAAAGTATAAATCATGCTCTACCCCGCTGTCAGCCAAGCAATTGGTTCATACTTCTTAACGCGCTTCAGCATTTTCAACTCTCACGCAATACATGAGCGCAAGCCATGGATATAACACTATGGGTGGAATAGAGTATGGTGATAGGGATAAATATAGAGAAGAAAAAAAGTAAGAAAGTCTCACATCGACGCGACTAACCAACACGCTATGGAGATGCCCATGAATTGATAACAATGCAAGGAGTAGGGATTGCCATGCAACAAATGCACTAAGAGCTATAAGTGTATGGAAGCTCAATATGAAAATTAGGTGGGTGTGCATCTAATCCTATAATGATAAATTCCCACTAGTATATGAAAGTGACAACATAGGAAACTCTCTATATGAAAAACATGGTGCTACTTTGAAGCACAAGTGTGGTATTTGCATGCCCCTTCTCTCTTTGTCCTTTTCTTTCTTTCTTTGTTCGGATCCTCATCCCGACTTGTTTGGTATCATAGTCTCCATCATCCTTTCCTCACTTGGACATGCTCTAATAATGAATAATGATGGTCATCACACTTATATTTAATTATAACTCAAAAGAAATAAAAATTACAACTCAATACCTAGAACAAAGTACGACTCTATATGAATGCCTCCAGTGGTGTACCAGGATGTGCAATGATCTAGCATAACAATGATATCGAAAAACGGACAAGCCAAGGAAATATGATGCTAGCTATCTTACGATCGTGCAAAGCAATATGACAATGAATGCTCAAGTCATCAAAATGGAGGCGGTGGAAGTTGCATGGCAATATATCTCGGAATGGCTATGGAAGGGCCATAATAGGTAGGTATGGTGGTTGTTTTGAGGAAGATATAATAAGGCTTATGTGTGATAGAGCGTATCATATCACGGAGTTTGGATGCACCAGGGAAGTTTGCACCACGTCTCGAGGTGAGAAAGGGCAATGCACGGTACCGTAGAGGCTAGCGAATTGCTGAGATGTAAGAGTGCGCATAATCCATGGACCCACATTAGTCATAAAGAACTCGTATACTATTGCAAAAGTTTATTAGCCCTCGAAGCAAAGTACAACTATGCATGCTCCTAGGGGGAGGTCAGTAGGAGTTAACCATCGTGTGCCCCCCCTTCACACAAAGATATACAATCGGGGATATACTGTGCTCCAACTTCTCGGCATAACGAGGGACTATACATGCATGCTTTGGGAATCACAAACATTAACACCAATATCTTACTAAACACGATCATCCACTAGTACCTCCCACATATTCCATCTCTATATCGCAAAACTATTGCAAGGAATCAAACATATCATATTTAGTGGTCCACAAGTTTAATGAAGGATTTTATGACTAACCATGCAATTGACCAATTCTGTTGACTCTCTAAATATATATAAGTGAATCATGAGAGTTTAATTCTTTCTACAAAAGATCATGCTCTAATAAGTATAAGTGAAGCAAAAGAGCATCTACAAATAACAGTTTTATATGTGAAGAGAAACAAGCAATCCAAACTTCAAATGATATAAGTGAAGCACTTGAAGCATTCTATAAAACCATACTTAAAAAGATATAAGTGAAGTGTAATGAGCATTCTATAAATCAATCATGGACTATCTCATACTGATAACCCACAAGTATAAGGGATCGCAACAGTTTTCGAGGGTAGAGTATTCAACCCAAATTTATTGATTCGACACAAGGGGAGCCAAAGAATATTCTAAAGTATTAGCAGTTGAGTTTTCAATTCAACCACACCTGGATAACTTAGTATCTGCAGCAAAGTATTTAGTAGCAAAGTAGTATGACAGTAACGGTAATAGTAGCAAAAGTAACGATAGCAGTTTTGTAGCAATTATAACAGTAGCAACGGTAAAGTAAATAAGCAAAGCAAAATATGTGAAAAGCTCGTAGGCATTGGATCGGTGATGGATAATTATGTCGATGTAGTTCATCATGTAACAGTTATAACATAGGGTGACATAGAACTAGCTCCAGTTCATCAATGTAATGTAGGCATGTATTCTGAATATAGTCATACATGCTTATGGAAAAGAACTTGCATGACACCTTTTGTCCTACCCTCCCGTGGCAGCGGGGTCCTAGTGGAAACTAAGGGATATTAAGGCCTCCTTTTAATAGAGTACCGGACCAAAGCATTAACACATAGTGAATACATGAACTCCTCAAACTACGGTCATCACCGAGAAGTATCCCGATTATTGTCACTTCAGGGTTATTGGATCATAACACATAATAGGTGACTATAGACTTGCAAGATAGGATCAAGAACTCACATATATTCGTGAAAACATAATAGGTTCAGATATGAAATCATGGCACTCGGGCCCTAGTGACAAGCATTAAGCATAGCAAAGTCATAGGAACATCAATCTCAGAACATAGTGGATACTAGAGATCAAACCCTAACAAAACTAACTTGATTACATGGTAAACCTCATCCAACCCATCACCGTCCAGCAAGCCTACAATGGAATTACTCACGCACGGCGGTGAGCATCATGAAATTGGTGATGTAGGATGGTTGATGATGACAACGACGACGAATCCCCCTCTCCGAAGCCCCGAACGGACTCCAGATCAGCCCTCCCGAGAGAGATTAGGGCTTGGCGGCGGCTCCGTATCGTAAAACACGATGAAACTTTCTCTCATATTTTTTAATCCGCGAATGAGAATATATGGAGTTGGAGTTGAGGTCGGTGGACATCCAGGGGGCCCACGAGGCAGGGGGCGCGCCCAGGGGGAGGGGGCGCGCCCCCACCCTCGTGGACATGGTGTGGGCCCAGTATTTTTTATATTTTCCAAAAATAATCTCCGTGGATTTTCAGGTCATTCCGAGAACTTTTGTTTCTGCACAAAAATAACACCATGGCAGTTCTGCTGAAAACAGCGTCAGTCTGGGTTAGTTTCATTCAAATCATGCAAGTTAGAGTCCAAAACAAGGGCAAAAGTGTTTGGAAAAGTAGATACGTTGGAGACGTATCAACTCCCCCAAGCTTGAACCTTTGCTTGTCCTCAAGCAATTCAGTTGATAAACTGAAAGTGATAAAGAAAAGCTTTTACAAACTCTATTTGCTCTTGTTGCTGTAAATATGGAAAGCCAACATTCCAGTTTTCAGCAAAGATTATGAAGTAACCATATTCACAATAACACTTAGGTCTCATGTTTACTCATATCAATGGCATAATCAACTAGCGAGCAATAATAATAAATCTCGGATGATAACACTTTCTCAAAACAATCATAATATGATATAACAAGATGGTATCTCGCTAGCCCTTTCTGAGACCGCAAAACATAAATTTAGAGCACCTTTAAAGATCAAGGACTGACTAAACATTGTGATTCATGGTAAAAGAGATCCAGTCAAGTAATACCTAATATAAACTAATAGTAATGCATGCAAATGACAGTGTGCTCTCCAGCGGGTGCTTTTTAATAAGAGGGTGATGACTCAACATAAAAGTAAATAGATAGGCCCTTCACAGAGGGAAGCAGGGATTTGTAGAGGTGCCAGAGCTCGATTTTAAAATAGAGATGAATAATATTTTGTGCGGTATACTTTCACTATCAACGCAACAACTATGAGATCTCGTTATTTTCCATTCTACACACATTATAGGCGGTTCCCAAACAGAATGGTAAAGTTTATACTCCCCCACCACCAACAAGCATCAATCCACGGCTTGCCCGAAACAACGGGTGCCTCCAACTAGCAACAATCCTAGGGGAGTTTTGTTTAATTATTTTGATTTTCTTTGATCTTTTTGATCATGGGACTGGGCATCCCAGTTACCAGCCATTTTCTCATGAATGAGGAGCGGTGTCCACTCCCCTTGAGAATAACCCACCTAGTATGGAAGATACAGACAACCCTAGTTGATACATGAGCTGCTCGAGCATACAAAACAGAATTTCATTTGAAGGTTTGGAGTTTGGCATATACAAATTTACTTGGAACGGCAGGTAAATACCGCATATAGGAAGGTATGATGGACTCATATGGAATAACTTTGGGGTTTATGGAGTTTGGATGCACAAGCAGTATTCCCGCTTAGTACAGGTGAATGCTAGCAAAAGACTGGGAAGCGAGCAATTGAGAGAGCGACAACAATCATGAACATGCATTAAAATTAATCAATACCGAGTGGAAGCATGAGTAGGATATAATCCACCATGAACATAAATATCGTGAAGGCTATTTTGATTTGTTTGAACTACATGCGTGAACATGTGCCAAGTCAAGTCACTCGAATCATTCAAAGGAGGATACCACCCTATCATACCACATCACAACCATTTTAATAGCATGTTGGCACGCAAGGTAAACCATTATAAGCTCCTAGCTAATTAAGCATGGCATAAGAATCTATAATCTCTAATTGTCATTGCAAACATGTTTATTCATAATAGGTTGAATCAGGTACGATGAACTAATCATATTTACAAAAACAAGAGAGGTCGAGTTCATACCAGCTTTTCTCATCTCAATCAATCCATCATATGTCGTCATTATTGCCTTTCACTTGCACGACCGAACGGTGTGTATAATAATAATAGTGCACGTGCTTTGGACTAAGCTGGAATCTGCAAGCATTCAGTTCAAGGGAGAAGGCAAGGTAATATGGGCTCTTGGTTAAATCAACTATCATGCATATGAGAGCCACTAAACATTTTCATTATGGTCTTCTCCTCTCGACCCCCAAAGAAAAGAAATAAACTATTTACACGGGAAAGCTCCCAACAAGCAAAAGAAGAACAAGAAATCTTTTTTGGGTTTTCATTTTAATTACTACAACAACATGGAAATTAAACTAACTAATTTTTTTGGTTTTTCTTAAGGTTTATCAAACACACAAGAAGAAAGCTAGAAAAAGAAATTAAACTAGCATGGATAGTACATGAAAAAGCATGAGCACCGACAACCAGAATGAGTGTGTGAACATGAATGTAATGTCGGTGAGAAATACGTACTCACCCAAGCTTAGGCTTTTGGCCTAAGTTGTTCTATGCCCACGGATCACGACTACTCTCCCCGGTGTACCGAGGAGTGTCTTCGTACTGCCACTGGCTGGCGATCACCGTCGGATCCCACTGATAAGATGATGGACGATAAGGGTCCAATGGTGATTCTGGCTCAGGCTCTGAAGCTAATGTTTGGCCTCGGTGCACGTACACGGCCGTCGGCAAGACGAGGTAATGGCCTGCAGTTAAATCAAACAAAGAAGGCGCAGGCAAGATAATAGTCTCATTGTGTTTCTTATTAAATCTCAAGTTATACAGAAGCATATTATCATCATTGTTAACAATAAACTCATGTGCTACCATGCTCTTATAATCTTGAAAAGTAGGAGGCAACAATTTTTCCTCTTTCTCATAATGCCAAATAGGTATCTCGAAATGTCTAGCAAGGCGTGCTGCATAGATGCCTCCAAAGATGGGGCCCTTTCTATGGTTCGGGCTTAATTGTTTAGCAATAACGGCACCCATACAAAAAGAGTTATCGTGAAATAAGGCATGGAACAAAATAATAATATCAGGAACACTGAGGTTTCCATAGTTTCCGCGACCAATTAAACATCGACTAGCAAATATGGCAAAGTAGCGTAAAACAGGAAAATGTGTGCTAGTGATTCTTGCATCGGAAAAGTTCCTCGATTCCCCTACAGTAATAGTATCAATAAATCCATCCACATCTTTGCGACGTGGTTCATCTAAAATGCCCTCGAAGGGTATTCTGCAAACCACGCAAAAATTACGTAATGACATCTCCTTAGCCTCATCATATAAATGAAAAGCTACTGAAGGAGGTGAATTCTTAGGATAATAGTAGAAGTTTTGCATGAAAGTATTGGTGAGTAAGAGATACTGTTTGATCCGTTCATGGAGGAAGTCGGTGAGGCCCGCATTATCAGCCAAAGAATAAAAGTCTTCATAAATCCCGACTGCTCTCAAGAAATTATCACAAGGCCACTCACACGGCCGTACTTCCGCTACGCGAGGAAGATTATACTTGGCCTTTTCTTTCTCCTTAGCTTGTTTGTCCTTGGAGCCTTGGCTAGAAGCGCCCCTCAAAAATCTCTTCATCATTTTCTGAAAATTTCTGAAATTTTTAGTAACTCAAAATAAAAGTGAATCAAACTAAACAAGATTGATAGCAACTACTCCCACAAGTGCCTAGAGCCTATATCATGCATTAGAATTACTTGGGACCTCATAAATTTGGCATGCAAGCTCAAGAACAGGGTCACCCAGGCAGCAAAAACTTGCAATGAATAAAGCACTAGAATAAAAACTAATCGGACCATTGGAGGAGTCACATGCCGAGGAACAATCGCCCAAAGCAGTTTTGTGAATAGAGCTTTGAGCAAGGAGATCGAAAATCGCAGCAAAATGAGCTAGAAATCGTGCTTGAGCTGGATGGGGATTTTTTGGGAGGAAGATGGAGTGTGTGGGTGCAGGAATAAGTGGAGGGGGCCACCATGGGCCCATGAGGCAGGGGGCGCACCCTGTAAGGGTGGGCGCGCCCTGGACCCTCGTGGCCAGGTGCTTGCCCTCCCTGCTGTGTTCTCACTGCCTAAAATCCTCAAATATTCCAGAAAAAATCATAGTAAATTGGCAGGGCATTTGGAGAACTTTTATTTTCAGGATATTTTTATTGCATGCATAATTCATAAAACAGACAGATAATACTATTTTGATTTATTTATTCTAAATAAGAGGGTACAAAAGGTTGTGCCTTCTAGTTTCATCTATCTCATGATCATCAAAAGGAATCCAGTAACAAGGTTGATCAAGTCTTGTTAACAAACTCATTCCGAATAACATGGAACCGGAGAAATTACGAATAACACTAGGTTACCTCAACGGGAATATGAACATCCCCTATAATAAGAATATCATATTTCTTCTTAAAAGTAGGAAGAGGAAATTCAAAACCTCCAATAATAATAGTTGGACTTCTTCTAATAGAATTGATGCTATGAACTTGAGATTGTTTCCTCGGAAAGTGTATCGTATGCTCATTACCATTAACATGAAAAGTTACATTGCCTTTGTTGCAATCAATAACATCCCCTGCAGTATTCAAAAAGGGTCTACCAAGGATAATCGACATACTATCGTCCTCGGGAATATCAAGAATAACAAAGTTCGTTAAGATAGTGACATTTGCAACCACAACAGGCACATCCTCACAAATACCGACATGTATAGCAGTTGATTTATCAGCCATTTGCAAAGATACCTTAGTAGGTGTCAATTTATTCAATTCAATTCTACGATATAAGGAGAAAGGCATAACACTAACACCGGCTCCAAGATCACATAAAGCAGTTTTAACATAGTTTCTTTTTATGGAGCATGGTATAGTTGGTACCCCTGGATGTCCAAGTTTCTTAGGTATTCCACCTTTAAAAGTGTAATTAGCAAGCATGGTGGAAATTTCAGCTTACGGTATCTTTCTTTTATTTGTAATGATATCCTTCATATATTTAGCATAAGGATTCACTTTAAGCATATCAGTTAAGCGCATACGTAAGAAGATAGGTCTAATCATTTCAGCAAAGCGCTCAAAATCCTCATCATCCTTTTTCTTGGATGGCTTAGGAGGGAAAGGCATGGGTTTCTAAACCCATGGTTCTCTTTCTTTACCGTGCTTCCTAGCAACAAAGTCTCTTTTATCATAACGTTGATTCTTTGATTATGGGTTATCAAGATCAACATCAGGTTCAATCTCTATGTCATTATTATTGCTAGGTTGAGCATCAACATGAACATTATCATTAACATTATCGCTAGGTTCATGTTCATCACCTGATTGTGTTTCAACATCAGAAATAGAAATATCATTAGGATTCTCAAGTGTGTCTACAACAGGTTCACTAGAAGCATGCAAAGTCCTATCATTTTTCTTTTTCTTCTTTTCAGAAGGACTAGGTGCTTAAATTTATTTTCTCTGAGAATCTTGCTCAATTCTCTTAGGGTGGCCTTCAGGATACAAAGGTTCCTGAGTCATTCTACCAGTTCTAGTAGCCACTCTAACAGCAAAATCATGTTTATTATTTAATTCATCGAGTAAATCACCTTCAGCTTTAAGTACTTGTTCCGCTTGAGTGGTAACCATAGAAGCATATTTGCTAATGAGTTTAAGTTCACCTTTAACTCTAGCCGTATAATCACTCAAGCGTCCAATCATGTAAGCATTACTCATTAATTCTCTACCAACATAAGCATTAAAACTTTCTTGTCTAGCCATAAATTCATCAAATTCATCTAAACATAGGCTAGTAAACTTAGTAGACGGGATTTCAACTTTGTCATATCTATAGAGAGAATTTACCTTTACTACCTATGTCAGGTTATCGAGACCATGTGTTTCCTCCATAGGTGGTATATTAAGACCATGTATTTCTTCAACAGGAGGTAAATTCTTCACATCCTCAGCTTTAATACCTTTTTCTTTCATAGATTTCTTCGCCTCTTGCATATCTTCAGGACTGAGAAATAAAACTCCCCTCTTCTTCGGAGTTGGTTTAGGAATAGGCTCGGGAGTTGGCTCAATTGGCTCAGGAATTGGCTCAGGAAGAGTCCAATTATTTTCATTAGTTAACATATTATTCAATAGTAATTCAGCTTGGTCGACTGTTCTTTCCCTGAAAACACAACTAGCACAACTATCCAAGTGGTCCTTGGAAGCATCGGTTAGTCCATTATAAAAGATATCAAGTATTTCATTTTTCTTAAGAGGATGATCAGGCAAAGCATTAAGTAATCGGAGAAGCTTTCCCCAAGCTTGTGGGAGACTCTCTTCTTCAATTTGCACAAAATTATATATTTCCCACAAGGAAGCTTGTTTCTTATGAGCAGGGAAATATTTAGCAGAGAAGTACTAAACCATATCCCGGGGACTACGCACACAACCAGGATCAAGAGAATTAAACCAAGTTTTAGCATCACCCTTTAATGAGAATGGAAATATCTTAAGGATATAATAGTAGCAGGATTTCTCATCATTGGTGAATAGGGTGGCTATATCATTTAACTTAGTAAGATGTGCCACAACAGTTTCAGATTCATTGCCGTAAAAAGGATCAGATTCAACCAAAGTAATTATCTCAGGATCGACAGAGAATTCATAATCCTTATCAGTAACAAAGATAGGTGAAGTAGCAAAAGAAGGGTCATGTTTCATTCTAGCATTCAGAGTTTTTTGTTTAAGTTAGCTAATAACTTCTTAAGAGCAGGTCTATCATTGCAAGCAAGAAAATCTCTAGCAGTTTCTTCATCCATAACATAACCCTCAGGAACAACAGGCAATTCATACTTAGGGGGAGAACCTTCTCACTATCTTTAATAATTTCATCATCAATAATTTCATTCTCTCTAACCCTAGCAAGTTGTTCATCAAGATATTCACCTAATGGCACAGTAGTATCATGTATAGAAGTAGTTTCATCATAAGTATCATGCATAACAGAAGTGGCATCATCAATAACATGCGACATATCAGAATACATAGCAGTAGCAGGTTTAGGTGTCGCAAGCTTACTCAAAACAGAAGGAGAATCTGGTGCAGAGCTAGATGGCAGTTCCTTACCTCCCCTCTTAGTTGGGGAAAAAAATCTTAGTTCTTTCGTCTTTCAAGTTCCTCATAGTGATCAACAGATATAAATCCCAAGTGACTCAAGGAATAGAGCTATGCTCCCCGGCAACGGCGCCAGAAAGTAGTCTTGATAACCCACAAGTATAGGGGATCGCAACAGTTTTCGAAGGTAGAGTATTCAACCCAAATTTATTGATTCGACACAAGGGGAGCCAAAGAATATTCTCAAGTATTAGCAGTTGAGTTGTCAATTCAACCACACCTAAATCTCATCCAACACATCACCGTCCAGCAACCCTACGATGGAATTACTCACGCACGGGGGTGAGCATCATGAAATTGGTGATGGAGGATGGTTGATGATGACGATGGCGATGAACCCCCCTATCCGGAGCCCCGAACGGACTCCAGATCAGCCTTCCCGAGAGAGATTAGGGCTTGGCGGCGGCTCCGTATCGTAAAACGCGATGAAACTTTCTCTCTGATTTTTTTCTCTGCGAAAGAGAATATATGGAGTTGGAGTTGAGGTCGATGGACATCCAGGGGGCGCGCCCAGGGGGAGGGGGCGCGCCCCCCACCCTCGTGGACAGGGTGTGGGCCCCCTGGTCTTGATTCTTTCGCCAATATTTTTTATATTTTCCAAAAATAATCTTGGTGGATTTTCAGGTCATTCCGAGAACTTTTGTTTCTGCACAAAAATAACACCATGGGAGTTCTGCTAAAAGTAGCATCAGTCCAGGTTAGTTTCATTCAAATCATGCAAGTTAGAGTCCAAAACAAGGGCAAAAGTGTTTCGAAAAGTAGATACGTTGGAGACGTATCAGTTGTTCAAATAAGATATTATCTATTTCATTTCTTTCATGCATATGTAAATCATTTTCATGGTCTAACAGATATTGTTCTAAAGGATCAGTAGGAGGCACAACAATAGAAGCAAGATCAATTATTTCATCCTTACTAGGCAATTATTTTTTTATGAGGTTTTCTACTAAACTTGAAAAAATTAAACTCATGAGACTCATCACCAAAGCTGACACCAACAATTTGTTTCTCACAGTCTATTTTAGCATGGACGGTGTTCAAGAAAGGTTTACCAAAGATAATGGGACAAAGATCATCTTTTGGGGAACCAAGAACAAGAAAATCAGTAGGATATTTAATTTTCCCACACAAGACTTCAACATCTCTAACAATCCCAATTGGTGAAATA
Organism: Triticum dicoccoides; assembly: GCF_002162155.2. NCBI lineage: Eukaryota > Viridiplantae > Streptophyta > Magnoliopsida > Poales > Poaceae > Triticum > Triticum dicoccoides. The sequence continues at coordinate 419,029,785 of NC_041387.1, forward strand.
GTGTCTCTATTACCAAGTTTAATAGTAACATCTATGTCTTCTATCTCTGCGAGTGCTATGTCATTCATAATTTCTTGATATAAAGTAAAGGGAATAACACTCATGCTAGCACCAAGCCATGATAACGATGATATCCTATTTTAACTGAGACAATGGGTGAGGGAGTCCTGGATTAGGGGGTATCCAGACAGCCGGATTGTGTACAACGTCCGGACTATTGAAGCGTGAAGATACAAGACTCAAGACTTCGGCCCGTGTCCGGATGGGACTCTCCTTTGCGTGGGAGGCAAGCTTGGCGATCCGGATATTATATTTCCTTCCTTGTAACCGACTCCATGTAAACCCTAGCTCTCTCCGGTGTCTATATAAACCGGGGAGGTTGGTCCTTAGAAGGCCGATCACAATTACATTCATACCATCATAGGCTAGCTCTTAGGGTTTAGCCTCTATGATCTCGTGGTAGATCTACTCTTGTACTACCCATATCATCAATATTAATCAAGCAGGAAGTAGGGTTTTACCTCCATCGAGAGGGCCCGAACCTGGGTAAACATCTGTGTCCCTTACTTCCTATTACCATCAGCCTTGACACACAGATCGGGACCCCCTACCCGAGATCCACCGGTTTTGACACCGACATTGGTGCTTTCATTGAGAGTTCCTATGTGTCGTCGCTGTCAGGCTCGATGGCTCGTCTCATTGTCAAGGACGACATTACTTCGGAGGGAGCTCTAGCTGTAGGCCAGACGCTCCGACTCGGCGGCTTTATTATGGCCGCCCCATTAGCGGTTGCACCGATGATGGCCTCTCGGGTCATCAATCATAACCTTCGCGTCAGTTCGGAACTTGCCAAACAGATGGACCCAATGGAGCTCTCCTCCCTTAATGAACTCTTGGATCGCATCGCCGCGCTGGGAGTCGCTACAAACTATGACCGGATTTGGCTTAAACCCGACCAAAGGGACATCAGGTCCCCGCCGGCCACCCATGAGGTAGCGATAGTGGAGGAACCACACGCGGATTGTCCCTCAACTTTGAGGACGAAATATGTTCGGATTGCCGAACTCCTTGAGCCGAAAACCTGCTCAAAGGGAAACACGACCCAGGCCTCGGACTTAGAATCGGGCACCGGGCCAAAGGAACTGGGCGATATCCCGGATTCTTTGCTGTTAAGCTCGCAACTGCCCGCGCCCTTGGGTGTTAGATCGAATCAAAATCTAGATTCCGCTAGCAACACCTGCCCGGACTTAAACTGTCTCTCCCGCATCAGGCAAGATCCCCAGGAGACGGTACACCATTACTGGGCCAGATTCCTCCTTGCGCTTAACAAGGTCAAGGACTCCACGAGGAGAACGTGGTCTCACTCTTCTGCAAAAACTGCACGGACGAAGGGCTCCTTAATGCTATAAGCCGCCGCGACATACTACGCTTCGCGGACTTAACAAACATAGTACGGAAGTACTGTGCGATGGAGAGCGCTTGGAAGACCCGAACGGAATTTTGGGATAGTACTGCTCTCACCAAAACCTTTGTCCGAACTAAACGGACAAAATCTCGTAAGTCGTCCGATCCAATCCCTAAGAAGCCAAGGCCCGCCCCAGGGCGGGGAACCGTATTGGAGGAATGGCTCGACGGGCCATGTAAGCTCCACAGTACTCCGGATACAATGCCAACTCATAGCCTTAGGGCATGTTGGATACTCCGGAAGGTGGCAAAAAGTGGCGAGGATCTTCTTGTGAGCCATAAAGCGGAACAACATCCTGCCAGCAGACACAATACGGTACTAACAGTCTTTGAGACTTTTGCCTCGAACAACAAGCGCAAGCGGGCTCATCGAAGCTCTGCAGAAATTTTCCATGTGGCAAAGATAAACCCCTGGAACGACACTGCCATAACTTTCAATGCCAGTGATGAACCTCAATTCTAGACTGTCCGAGCACCGGCCGCTCTGGTCCTCAGCCCAATCGTGGAGGGCTTTCGGCTCACCAAAGTACTCATGGACGGCGGAAGCGGGTTAAACTTGATCTATGAAGAAACACTCAATAAAATGGAAATTGATAAGGGCCGCATTGAGCAAAGTGATACCACCTTCAGGGGAATCATCCCTACTCGGGAAGCGCGGTGCGCGAGAAAAATCACACTCGATGTGGTATTCGGCGCCCCGGAGAATTATAGGTCCGAAGAAATCACATTCCAAGTGGCTCCCTTTAGCAGCGGATTCCACACCCTTCTAGGGCAAGATGCGTTTGCAAGCTTTCAAGCTGTGCCCCATTACGGGTACATGAAGCTTAAAATGCCTGGGCCCAACGGAATCATCACTCTAGCCAGTGATCCGGACGTCGCACTTCGCGCTGAAAACAAAACCGCGGCACTAGCCCTGGAAGCACTATCTGAATCCCTAGCGGCCGAAGAGTTAACGACACTGCGGGCCACCGTAGACAGGGACGATGTGATACTCGACAAACGGCCCAAGTCCAACTCATTTAAACCTGCAGACGAGATAGTCAAATTCCAAGTCCACCCAACGGACCCCGCCAAGACAGCATCCATCAGGACAAAGTTGAGCCCCGTTATGGACACTGCACTGCGAGATTTCTTACGCGAGAATTGGGACATTTTTGCCTGGCACCTTTCGGACATGCCAGGCATCCCACGTCGGCTGGCCGAACACAGCCTCAACATACTGATGGGATACAAACTGGTCAAACAAACCCTAAGGCAGTTTTCAGAACCCAAACAGCAAGCCATGGGGGAAGAGCTAGCCAAGCTGCTTGAGGCCAGATTCATCAGAGATATTAAACATCCGGATTGGCTGGCAAATTTGGTAATGGTACCAAAAAAGGACAAATCTTGGCGCTTATGCGTCGACTTCAAAGACCTCAACAAGGCCTGCCCCAAGGATCCCTTTCCCCTCCCTCACATTGATCAAATCATCGATGCTATAGCTGGACACGACTCGCTGTGTTTTCTCGACACATACTCCGGATACCATCAAATAAAGATGACAGAGTCTGACCAAGCTGCAACAGCTTTTATAACGCCATATGGCCCATTTTGCTTCAACACTATGCCTTTCGGGCTCAAGAATGCCGGCGCAACCTATCAACGCATGATTCAAACATGCCTGGAAAACAAATTGGCAAAATAGTGGAAGCATATGTGGATGACGTAGTCATAAAAACTAGACACGTCGAAACCCTAATAGATGACTTGAGGCTTACATTTGATAACCTCCGGACATATGACATCAAGTTAAATCCGGAAAAATGCGTTTTTGGTGTCCCTTCGGGGAAGCTGCTGGGGTTCATTGTTTCCCATAGAGGAATCGAAGCGAATCCAGCAAAAATCCAAGCTCTGTCACAGTTGGCTATAGCAACAGACCTCAAGCACATCCAGAAGCTAGTTGGATGCATGGCCGCTTTGAGCCGCTTTATATCCAGGCTAGGAGAAAAGGCATTGCCTCTTTACCTCCTTCTTCGGTGCACCGAACACTTTGTATGGACGGATGCAGCCGCAGCCGGACTCGATGAGATAAAGACCTTATTGGCCAGTAATCTAGTCCTAACAGCGCCAAACATAGGCGAACCTATGCTACTATACATAGCTGCAACACATCAAGTGGTAAGCGCAGTGCTCGTTGTCGAACGAGAGGTGAACGGATACAAATTCCCGCTTCAAAAGCTGGTTTATTACGTATCCACGGTCCTCACCCCGTGCAAATCCCGATACCCACACTATCAAAAAATGGCATACGTGGTCTTCATGGCATCTCAGAAGCTAAGGCACTACTTTCAAGAGTGTTCGATTACCGTGGCCTCCGAAGTACCACTCAATGACATAATTAACAACCGCGACGCCACGGGCCGGATCGCTAAATGGGCTATCGAGCTCCTCCCGTTCGACATAATATACAAACCACGACGAGCCATCAAGTCGCAAGTACTGGCTAACTTTGTCGCCGAATGGACAAAAGCCGAACTCCCTAAAGAGTACGGCGCATACTCTAACAGGATCATGCACTTTGACGGCTCCAAAATGCTGGCCGGACTGGGAGCAGGGGTAGTCCTGACATCTCCCACCGGGGACACGGTCCAATACGTCCTACAAATATCATACACAGACTCCAACAATGCAGCCGAATATGAGGCTATGTTGCATGGTCTTCGGATGGCAGTCTCTATGGGCATCCAACACCTGGAAGTGCGTGGGGATTCAAACCTCACAATCTCACAAATAAGTGGAGACTTTGATGCCAAGGATCCGAAATTGGCGGCCTATCATAATGCCGTCCTCAAAATGTCAGCTCGGTTCGAGGGGCTCGAATTCCACCATGTGGCTCGAGAAAACAACCAAGCGGCGGATGTCCTCGGCCGCATCGGCGCTAAACGCGACCCTGTCCCACCCAATATATTCCTGGAAAGGCTGTTCAAGCCATCCGTAGTATGGGAAGGGGAGTCTTGCAATACCAGCACGGATCCGAATACACCCCCAGACTCCGAACCATCAGACACAATCGGAGGCTCTGCCACTGAAATAACATCTTCGGCCCACGAGATCATGGCCGTAATCGCCCCGTGGACTGAGCCTTTCTTGGCCTACCTAAATAGGCAGGAGCTCCTCGAAGACCAAAACGAAGCACGCTGCATAGTCCGGCGTTCTAAAGCTTACAAAGTCCATGAAGGGGAACTCTACAAGAAAAGCGCGACCGGAGTGCTCCAAAGGTGCATCTCCGAAGAGGAAAGGCGGCAACTCCTGGCTGAAATCCATGCCGGACTGGGCGGACACCATGCCGCAGCTCGAGAACTAGTCAGCAAAGCCTTCCGTACAGGCTTCTATTGGCCGACGGCCCGAGCAGACGCACAGGACCTTGTCCAACATTGCGTCGGCTGCGAGCTCTTCGCCAATCAGAGTCATATGCCCCCCACCGCTCTCCAAACAATCCCCATAACCTGGCCCTTCGCAGTCTGGGGGCTGGATATGGTCGGACCTCTTAAAGGGGGAAGCCATAAGAAAAAATACTTGCTGGTCATGGTGGACAAATTCACCAAATGGATCGAAGCCAAATCAGTTAAAACGGCCGAATCCGGACAAGTAATAGACTTCATATCCGGGGTCGTACACCGGTACGGTGTCCCCCATAGCATCATCACTGATAATGGCTCAAATTTAACAGCCGATGAAGTGAAAACTTGGTGCGGCAAAATGGGCATTAAGCTCGACTACGCTTCCATCTACCACCCCCAAACAAACGACCAGGTCGAACATGCAAATGGTCTCATCATGAGCGGCATAAAACACAGACTAGTGCGATCTGTAACAGAATCGGATACACACTGGGTAGAGGAGCTAGACTCCATACTATGGGGGCTGCGGACCACACCGAATCGAACCACCGGATATACACCATTTTTATGGTGTATAGCATGGAAGCAGTACTACCCTGCGACATAATACATGATTCGCCATGCGTACGCATGTACGAAGAGAAGGAAGCCGAGTTAGATTGGCAGGATAACTTGGATGCCCTGGAGGAGGAGCGCGATGTCGCAAAAGCCCGTTCCGCATTTTATCAGCAGCAGGCTCGACGATATCAAAGCAGAGAAGTGCGGGCCAAAACTTACAATATTGGCGAACTCGTTCTACGCCTACTGAAAAAGAAGAAGGACAAACTCAAACCCAAGTGGGAAGGTCCCTTCGTCATTGACAAAGTTCTCATCGGAGGAGCGTACCATCTACGTAATGCATCCGATAATAGACTCGAGCCGAACCCATGGAACGCGGCCAGACTCCGGAGATTCTACGCCTAATGCCGAACTCAGTGTTCGTCTCCTCACCCCTCCTTTTTAATTATGCTCCACCTCTTTTCCTCTCCTTTCTCGACCTTTTCTTTTTTCTTTTTTCTTCTCTCCTCACACAAAGTATTTAATATAGTGCGGGTTACCGAATCATTCCGGCCGTACTATGTGTGTAAGCTATACCTGGGGGCTTCCTATTCAGAAGCTAGACATAATTACTTTAAATGGATTTTTGCCCATCGCATATGCGTTCCTTTTCCATATGTGCCTTTCTTCACTATTTTATGCATCGATATGACTTAAGATTTGGCCAAGCTGGGTTGCCTAGCTCTTGTATTTATGCCCTACGTTCCTGTTAATTCGGCTAGGGCATAAGGGGAGCACCTCTGCGATTGTTACTGCCAGTTAAGCCGGATGTGTACCTCAGACTGGGTGAAGCCGAAAGCTAGTATCCTTAAGAGAATATTCGATCAGTGAACAAAGGATGTATTTGTTGGTTACAAAAAACCCCAGAAGCTTTTTATCCTGCGCCACAGTTCACAGTCCGGACATGTGCATTGACACATGCATACCCAGGGAAAGGAACCCCTAACGGAACTATTCTCCCTGGAAAATGTTTCTTGCTATCCATGCAATATAACATAACTAGTTGGGTACTTGTCTGTTCAAGCACTTATGACCCCTACGCCTGGTCTCCACGCATACCCCGGTTCTTGTATAACCGAGCGGGTATCGGACACACCCCAGACTATAGGGTCCGGGGGCTGAAGCGAAAAGGTCCGCCATGACAAATGATTTCAATCCGGCTAGGGGCTGTTTATGCCAATTAAATTACAAAGTCACTGAGACTGACTATACTCCTCCTCTATACCATCTAACAGGCTATATATCCTACAATCTTGCTGAGAACACTTAGCGGCTAATGCTACCTGGTCATATACCAGACTCACGCGAATTTCTTGCCCATCCGGCCCCGCCGGTCCTACTTCGGCCATGTGGTTCGGGTCCAGCCTGGTGTAGCGCGTCTTCACCATTGCCCAGGCTTCTCTTGCTCCTTGTCGGCATGCTGATATCTTCCACAGACGGAAGCGCCACCGGGCTCCTTGAAGCAGATCCGCAAGCTCCCCCATGCCATTCGGTAGGAGGCTTGATGGCCACAAGGCCTGAGCAACGTCGTGCATGACCTGCCGAGCACGCTCGTGCAACTGCGAAAGTTCTTGCAGCAAATCACCTGCAGATGAGGGCATCTCCTCTTCAAGGCGACCCGTTAACATTCCTGCAGGCAAAAATTTTCATTGAGACTTCCTCGCCGAACTATCACACAGTTTGATTGAGCTCTTACCATAAATGCCGCGTCGAAGCTTTTTGTTCTCCTTCATGGAGTCCGCCAGTTGAGCGCGGACGTCCTTTAATTCCACGTCCAAACGAATATTGGCATCTTGTAGCTTATTCTTCTCTCGGGTCACCTGCGTAAGAAAGCGCTCGCCTGTGTTTAGCTGCCGTTGGAGATGCGAATCATCACCCATTATGCCCTCCGGATTCACCCCGGGATTGTCTGCAGAATCTTCTGTTAGAGTAACCGCACCAGCCATTCACTAACTGATACATCTGCGTATAATGGAAACAATTATTACCAGAGGGGGCCGTTCGGGATCCCTCTAACTTGGCCACCGCATCAGTCAACTGGGCTTTGCATGCCTCCAGCTCCCGCGGCAATTGTTCGTTCTTGTCCACAAGGACCTGTGCATATATTGATCCTTCAAACAGTTGTCCCAACTATTCCAAGTCTCAGGGGCTACCACTATACATACTTATCAAAATTTCTTACCCGTATGTCTTTGGTATACTAGTTTGTTGCTTGGGCAAGCCCGCCTCGAGCAGCTCGGACAAACGCGTCCGCCGAATTGAAGGCATTAAAAGCTTCTTCGGAAAAGATGTTGTTCCGGAGCACGGCCCTCCATCGCCGGTGATTCATGGCGCTCTCCACTTCGGAGTTCGTGGCCAAACACATATCCACATCCTCCGTCGGGGGGCTATGCGGTGTTGGCCCCATTTCTGCCTCCGCTCCCGAAGCCGGTTCTGGAACCCGGCTGGTGGAGGCGTGACTGGTGGGGTCCCCGGATATAGTCTAGTTATTCCTCTTCCTGCCAGACACAAAGGGCGCGGTCATATTTCAAACTTTGTAAATTGCAGGGCAGGTCATTACTTTACCTCTGTAGCGGTGTGTCAACCCTCACCACCTTCCTCTTGAGCCTGCCGATCCGGACGCCTGTGGTTGACGAGTCCCTAGGGGCTCGGCCCTTCGCTCCGGCCGTCGTTTCTGCAAATAGAACGATGCCTCAAGGGTAAATTACAATACCTGGGGGGAATCCTCTTCGGAGGATAGGGTTTTTTAGCCCAGCTTACACGCGATGCGGGGAGCAGTCCAGGGTAGTCGGTCATAATGGCCACTAGGGCGCTATCCTAGCTTACCTGATAAAATACCCTGTTGACAAGCTCCACTATAATATCCGGGTCTACCTTGAGTCCTGGATCTAGGGCCCTTCCAGGGTCCTCTGGTTACGGGGAGGGGCTGAGGATTCCCTCTACGGCCCTCCTCAGTTCCTACTCAGAAGTATTGATGCAAGTAATCTCAGCGGAAGGACGCTAGAGTAAGCAAAGCTGGGAAAAGAATGGCAAATTACCCACTCTGGGGGGTTGTACATGGAGAATCTGTCCCGCATTTTTATGCAGAGGAATTCCTACTCTTCCTCTTTGTACAAATCGGACAATATCCTCGCCAAAGCAGCAGCGGAGTCCGGACCCTTACGGCCGCAACGGGTGGCGTCGTTTTCCCCGTTGAAATGCCACATGGGCTTCCCCCTATATTGGAGCGGTTGCACTCCTCGCCTTATGCATATCGCCATGACCTCGACTATCATCAGTCCGGATTTGGCCAGCGACTTTATCCTGTTCATCAGGAGGTATACCTCCTTTGTGTCCTCTTCTTAAGGGCCCCGGGGGCGCCAGCTTAAGCGTGCGCTTGGCGGGGCGTTGATGAATTGGGAAGACCTATCCGGACTGGATCCGGAAGGGGAACATCATTTATATAGAACCACTCTGAAGGCCAGTTTTCTGGTGCCCTCTCAGGAGTGCCGGACAGGTATCCGGTTTCGGCGATGCGCCATACTTCGGCCCCGCCCACTTGACATAGGTACTCTCCCTGGGCGCGGGGGACAAGGCAGAACAGCTTCCTCCATAATCCGAAGTGTGGTTCGCAGCCTAAAAATAGCTCGCAAAGGGCGACATACCCAGCTATGTGCAGAACAGAGGCTGGGGTAAGATTGTGTAACTGGAGGTCGTAAAACTCCAGGAGCCCGCGAAGAAACGGGTGGATAGGAAACCCGACGCCCCTCAGCAGATGCGAGATGAGGCATATCCGCTCGTCCGGAGATGGGTTAGGAGATCCCTCAGCCTGTTCCCCTTCGTCATAAGTGGCTATTCCAGCTCGGATGGAGACCATGAACGCCGGCGGGAGAAACCCTTGGGTCTGTAGATTTACCAAACGGCTGTAAGGAACTGAGCACTCTCCCCAATCCCCCGACTTAGAGCGAGGGGGGCAAGCAGAAGAGTTGCGGCGACCGGCCATGCTGGGATGGTTTTTTGCTGAGCGCTCTAGGATGCTAGCTCGAGGGAGAAGAGTGAGGCTTGGATCTGAGAATCCCTGTCCGTTCAAATAGACGGTTCGCCCGGAGGATCAATGGTGGGAAATGAAAAAATGCCTCGACTCCTCGCATTCTCTCGACACGTGGAGATGGTCATTACTGAGGCGCTGGAGCCGAGGAGCACAACATTGATTGGAGGCCGGACATAATTCGTCGTAATAGGTACTTTGGAGTATTCGGAGAAGGAACCGGCCTTGCAATGCCGAAGACAATACTGCGTGCCGGACTCATCATCATTGAAGCCTGGTTCAGGGGCTACTAAGGGAGTCCTGGATTAGGGGGTATCCGGATAGCCAGTCAGTGTACAACGTCCGGACTATTGGAGCATGAAGATACACGACTCAAGACTTCGGCCCGTGTCCGGATGGGACTCTCCTTTGCGTGGGAGGCAAGCTTGGCGATCCGGATATTATATTTCCTTCCTTGTAACCGACTCCATGTCAACCCTAGCTCTCTCCGGTGTCTATATAAACCGGGGAGGTTGGTCCTTAGAAGGCCGATCACAATTACATTCATACCATCATAGGCTAGCTCTTAGGGTTTAGCCTCTATGATCTCGTGGTAGATCTACTCTTGTACTACACATATCATCAATATTAATCAAGCAGGTAGTAGGGTTTTACCTCCATCGAGAGGGCCTAAACCTGGGTAAACATCTGTGTCCCTTGCTTCCTGTTACCATCAGCCTTGACACACAGATCGGGACCCCCTACCCGAGATCCGCCGGTTTTGACACCGACAATGGGCATGCCAACAACGGGTATGTGTTTATCTTTACCATCAGGTTTGGCCATTCTAGCAGGTTCATCACAGAAATAAATAAAATGCCCATCTATGTTTTCTTCCAGAAGATCTTTAACCATAGAAACACTAGGTTCTACTTTGATTTGTTCATCAAGTTTAGGTGTTCTAATATAACTTTTGTTGACCAGAGTTGAAACTTTAGCACGTTCATTTATCCTAATAGGGAATGGTGGTTTCTCAATATAAGCAGTAGGAATAACTGGATCAACATTATAAATAATAGTTTCCTCTTTAGCTGGCACAGGTTCTTTAATTTCTTCTTTAATAGGTGGGTGATATTTAAACCATTTCTCCTTAGGGAGATCAACGTGAGTAGAAAATGATTCACAAAAGGAGGCTACTATCTCAGAGTCAAGTCCATATTTAGTGCTAAACTTTTGAAAAGCATTGGTATTTATAAAAGATTTAACACAATCATACTTAAGCTTAATATCTGACTCTTTACCTTCGTAGAGTTCCCAATCTTTAGAGTTGCATTTAATTCTTTCCAAAATATCCCACCAGAATTCAATAGTCTTCTTCATAAAAGAACCAACACAAGAAGTATCAAGCATGCATCGATCATCATGATAAAGCCGAGCATAGAAATTCTGGATAATAATTTCTCTTGAGACCTCATGATTGGGGCATGCATATAAAATTTACTTAAGCCTCCTCCAAGCTAGAGCGATACTTTCTCCTTCACGAGGCCAGAAATTTTATATGTAATTCCGATCATGATGAACTAGATGCATAGGATATTTTTTTGGTGAAACTCCAATTTCAATCGATTCCGATTCCAAGATCCAATATCATCGCATAGCCTATACCACCCCAATGCTTTTCCCTTCAAAGATAAATGGAAAACCTTCTTCATAACTTCATCTCTGGGTAAACCTGCAAGCTTAAACAATCCACAAATTTGTTCCACATACATTAATCGCTTATCCAATGCATCAGCTTTCAATCGCTTATCTACATTGTTTCCATGAGCATGAACACAAGTGTTCAAGGTTGACCCTCACTTATCCAATGCATCACCTTTCAATCGCTTATCTTTTTGAAAAAAAATTAGGTTCCCCTCTATATTTTTTGTTTTTAAACTTTATAAAAGCACTCAACAGAAATAAATGACTCTCTAAAACTTCTGGGTTGTCTCACTAGCAATGGTTTCTTTAAAGCCATTAAGCTAAGCATAAAGTGCTCAAGTAATGGATCTACCCACATCCCAAGGTATATCGAAGCCAATTTTAATTAACAATCAAGCAATGACGAAGTCTAACTCTCTTCCTATGCATAGGCATGTCATAAAAGAACAATTCATGCACATCAAGTAAAGGCCAATACATAGCATAAGCAGTTTCTTGCAAATTTATCATGTTGGAAACATTGAGAGGTGGACATATAGTTCCTCTCTCATAATAATTGCAAGTAGGAGCAGCAAGCACATGCATTTTATATTCATCAAAATTATCATGTGCAACGGTAAAAGGCAACCCATCAATATAATCCTTAATAAGAGCAAACTTCTCTGATATAGTGTAGTTTGGAGAATTCAAAAAGATAATAGGACTATAATGTGTGGGTGCAATAGCAAAAATTTCATGTTTAACATAAGGAACAATAGCAAGTTCATCTCCATAAGCATAATTCATAGTGGCATCTTGGCCACAAGCATAGCAATCATCAAGTTCATCAAAAAGGGATATTTCAAATCAATCCAAGGGATCGTAGCAATTATCATAGCATTCATCCTTCGGTAAGAACAAATGGATATTAAACAATGTATGAGTTGAAGAGTTACTCTCATTAGAAGGTGGACACGGTAGCTAATCTGCTCTTCCTCCTTTTGTTCTTTGCTCTCCTCATCATCTTTTTCATCCAATGAGCTCAAAGTTTCATCAATTCCTTCTTCCATAGACTCCTGCAAAATATTAGTCTCTTCTTGCATAGCGGAGAGTTTCTCAATAAATGCATCAATATCGGAATTGTACTTATAATTGTCATAGCAATATTTAAGGATGGAAAAATTTGCAGGTCTATAAACTGAATCATCAAAATCTTGATACTTCTCAAAGATAGATTCAATTTCATAAGCACCCATAAAAGCTACAAATTCTTCTATTCGTTCCCAATCATAATAATCATATCTACCCTTAGCGTAAGAAGCCAAGGTTTCATTATCACTAAATTCACATGAAAAGGGAAGGTGTCGAGCCTTCATCCTAGAGCAACAAGTATAATCATATCTCCAGCATAAATTCCAAGCATACCATTGCAACATTTCAATTTCATCCCATAAAAGTTTTCCTTTTTGAGTCAAGTGATAATCCCTATTGTATTCATGTTGCTCCAATGTTACTCCCATTATCAAGTTGAATGGGGTTTTCGCAGGATTATCAAAGTAATGTTTAATTTTTTTCACAAAACGAGGATCGAGGGTTTTAGGAGGTTCCCCATCTCCATGAGTATCAAGTACAACTATTTTTTTTGGTATTTCGTCTTCCATATCCATAACTAAAGATAGAGAATAACCTAGAATAGAAAATAAAAACTACTTAGTGATAAAGCAAACAAGCACACACGAGAATATTCACCCCACACTATTTTCCCCTGGCAACGGCACCAGAAAAAGGTCTTGATAACCCACAAGTATAGGGGGTCGTTGGTAGCATTCTCAATAAATAAGAGTGTCAAACCCAATGAGGAGCTAAAGGAAGAACAAATATTCCCTCAAGTTCTATCGACCACCAATACAACTCTACACACACTTAATGTTTGATTTATCTAGAACAAGAATAAAACTAGAAGTACTTTGTGAGAACTACTAATAAATTTCAAGGTAAAAAAAGTAGATAGCTTTTTGTAGCACAAGAGAAGGATTTGTCCCTAGGCAATCAACTATGTTACTAGACCGATAGCAAGTTTTTATGTGGGAGAGACCACAGCTAGCATGTCATCTCTTACTTGGAAATCTATGAACTTATGATTGGAACTCCAGCAAGCATCCGCAACTACTATCGTTCAATAAGGTAAAACACCCAATCATAGCATTAAGATATATTGGTCCCCCTTCGATCCCGTATGCATCAATTTCTATGCTAGGTTGAAGCTGCTGTCACCCTTGCCCTCCAATACATAGTCCTATCAACATACAACCAACCCTATGGTGTGATCCACATGTACACGCTCATATGATGGGCACCAAAGGACAACAACATAACCACAAGCAGTTTAAACCAATCATAACAATTTCACCGGACAACCCATAGGACAAAACAGATCTACTCAAACATCATAGGTTAACCACATATCATTGGATAGTACTATATAGCATTGAGCACCATGTTTAAGTAGAGAAATACAGCGGGAATAGAGAGGTTAAACCACTGCATAGAGGGGGAGAAATTTGGTGTTGATGGTAGCAAGATTGTTGATGTAGATCATCGTCACGATCCTAGCCCGGCGGCACTCCAGCGCCACCGGGAGAGAGGGAGAGAGAGAGAGCCCCCTCCTCCTTCTTCTTCCTTGACCTCCCCCCTAGATGGGAGGAGGGTTTCCCCTCTGGTCCATGGTCTCTATGGCGGCGGAGGGGCAGGAGCCCATCTGAGATTGGATCTCCCTCTCTGTTCTCTTTTGTTTCATGCTCCTGTTTTCTGGCCCTTCACCATTTCTTAAGTTCCCGAAGATCCGTAACTCCGATTGCGCTGAAATTTTCACACATTTTTTTCCATAAATTAGCTTTCTTGCGCCCGAAGAAGGGCCCCAAATGACTTATGGGGAGGGAAAAAGACACCTGGGCACGCCGGGGGGTGCTTGGCGCGCCCTGGTGGGTTGTGGAGGCCGTGGGCCTCCGTTTACATTGATTCCACCTCCCAAAATTCACAAATATTCCAAAATAATTCTCCGTAAATTTTCATTGCATTTGGACTTCGTTTGATATGGATTTTCTTTCGAAACAAAATGATGCAACAAAAAGGAACTGGCACTGGGCACTGGATCAATAGGTTAGTCCAAATAAATCATATACATTGTTGCCAAAAGTATGTAATAGTTGAATAATATTGGCATGAAACAAACAAAAGTTATAGATACGACGGAGACGTATCAATATGTCACATGAAGCCATCTATCCTCAGCCTACCAAGGAACCACTACATGAAGACAATGCTGCCTTTCAAAGCTTCTCTACCCCTCTTGAAGCCACTCATATTCCCAATCTTGTTGCTGCTGGTCCACTTGTCGGTTAAGCTTCGTCCACCACATCATGCTCACACTGATGCGACCACCAGCACAGTTCCTCGGAGGGCTCAGAAGCATGCTCGAGTACTCAATGACAGAGAACTTCATCAGAAGCATGATAGGCATCATGATTGGATGAAGCGTCAGATGCAAAGTCTTCTTGTGGACGTCAATCGGATTCGCAACCTCTCCACCAAGAACTCTTTTGTTGCCCATGAAGCCTGCAGGCATGCTTGGACAAGCTTCACAATGCTCTATTCTGAAGATGATCTTATCGCGTATGGCTTCACAGAGAGATTCAAATTCAACTCCAAGCCCCTAGAATCAGCTAAGTGGCGTCCTACACCATTGATTGAAGATTCTGACTACTCATCATCCACTCCAACTGTTGTTGTGCGCGTCATTGATGAGGAAGACGACGCCACTTCACACGCCATGGCTTCACTGCACCAAGACGCTGCATCGGGCCCTACTACACCACCCCAAGTCCACCATTGACCTGGCTGCACCAACATCTTTAGCAACATCTCTGGGGAATGCTTAGACACCCTATGTCTTCATTCCTTTTTGGTCATTCCATGACAAAAGGGGGAGAAGCATTTGGGTTGATAGTCTTCAAGCGGGTCTATTTGGTCGGGTGCTATATTTTTGTTAAGTTTTGCAACTCTCGTTCGTGAACAATTGGCTTTTGAGTTGTAACACTTAAGTCCAAGTGGTACGTCTTCTATGTTTTCTGTTGTTCTGATTGCGTGGTTGAATTTCCATCTTATGCACATGAAATCATTCTGCAGACACCCATTTATCATTGTACATATCATTATCTTCAATACATTCTTGTATGCAGTATGATTTGATGTAATGAACAGAGGGAGATCTCCACAAAGCCAAACCTACAATGTGCATTTGCATTCAAAGGAAAATTACTTATATGCACATCTTCAAGGGGAGCCCATTCAACTTCATGAAGCCAATGACCATGTTCTTTAATTTTCACATATTTTATCCCCGTTGAAAACTTCAACCAGTTTGTCATCAATCACAAAAAAGGGGGAGATTTTAAGTGCATCTAGTGCCACCCCTAGTTGGTTTCGGAGTATTGACGAGAAACGTGGTTGAGGGACTAATGTGTTTGTGAGATTCACAGGAGAACACAGGTAGAAGTCACTACTGATTCAGTTTACGCATCGAAGATGACTTCTAAAAATGTATGGAACACTTCCCTAGAATAAGAATTAAGCCACCATATGTATCAATCATGAGGGCATCCTATGGATTAAAAACCAAAGATGACAATACTGGAATCTATGCATTATGCCTAGATAGTGATGTGCCCACTCTTCTGGACTACAAAGACTTTAATTGTGATAATTGCTCTTCGATTGAATGTATTTCTTAGTTGCAATCCATGATAAATTCACCCCATGCTTATGAACAAAATAAAGCTTTACTAAACATATTGTAGATGCCATGAGAAGTTGGAATTAGAGATTTAAATTCCTAGAAAATTACATGATGAATGGGAACCAACTATCAAAGTCAAGATTAAAAACTATGAGTGTTTTGCTTTATGTGATTTGGGTGCTAGTGTTTCCACAATTCCAAAATCTTTATGTGATGTGCTTGGTCTTACCGATATTGAAGAATGTTCTCTTAATTTGCACTTGGCGGATTCTACTATTAAAAAGCCTTTGGGAAGAATTAATGATGTTCTTATTCTTGCAAATAGAAATTATGTGCTTATAGATTTTATTGTTCTTGATATTGATTGCAATCCGTCTTGTCTCATTATACTTGGTAGACCGTTTTTACGCACTATAGGTGCCGTGATTGATATGAAAGAAGGGAATACTAAATTTCAATTTCCACTAAGAAAGGGCATGGAACACTTCCCTAGAACAAGAATGAAGCCACCATATGAATCAATCGTGAGGGCATCCTATGGATCAAAACCCAAAGATGAGAATACTTGAATCTACATTATGCCTAGCTAGGGGCATAAAACGATAACGCTTGTTGGGAGGCAACCCAATGAATAAATTTTATTTTTGCCTTTTTCTTTCTGTTCTTGAGTGTTTACACAATTATGCTACTATTATGAATGTGTTTTTATGTTTTAATTAGTGTTTGTGTCAAGTAAAGCCTTTGGGATCATGTTGGGTGATAGTTGATTTGATCTTGTTGAAAAACAGAAACTTTTGCGCCCAGTAGAAGAATTGTTTAAAATCATTGAAGCGTGATAAAATTCTGACTTTTTACACAAGATTGATATGCAAATTTCCCACATTGTCCTAATTTCTTCAGAATTTTTGGAGTTACAGGAGTATACAAAGTTTCTAGATTACTACACACGGTTCTATTTTTGATAGATTCTGTTTTCTTTGCGTTGTGTGCTTATTTTGATGAATCTATGGATTGTATTGGGGGGGGGGGGTATAAGCCATGGTAAAGTTAGAATACAGTAGGTATGACGGAAAAATAAAACATGAATGGGTTTGCAACAACACTTAGAGTAGTGATTTGCTTTGTTACACTAACGAATCTCATGAAGCTTTTGTTGAGTTTTGTGTGATTGAAGTTTTCAAGTTTGGAGATCACGATGGGTGAAGGAATAAGGATGAAAAGAGCCTAAGATTGGGGATGCCCCATGGCACCCCAAGTTACTATTCAAGGAGAACCAAGAAACTAAGCTTGGGGATGCCCCGGAAGGAATCCCCTTTTTCTTCTAACGACCATCGGTATTTACTAGGAGCTATTTTTTTATTCGTCACATATCATGAGTTCTGCTTGGAGCGCCTTGTATTATATGAGTCTTTGATTATTTTGCTTTTTAGCTTGTTTCATCTATCCTTGCTGGAGACACCTATTTGAGAGAGCCAAAATTATGCTATGATTTGTTAGAATTGCTCTATATGCACTACTGTAGGATGCTGCTAACGCGACACTACGATCAGAGACCCTTTGACGAAACTGTGTGCGATGCATTAATCGCAAAGGGTGGTGTAAAAAACCGTCAAAAAGGTGCAAAATGTTTGCAATGACGGATGCATCAAACGCGGTTCATATTTTAGTTCTGTGTGTGATGTAGGGCAAACGGTTCAATGCAATTAACCATTTGCGATGAGGAGCAACAAAAGAAACGGTCAGCCAGATGAAGGTGTGTGTGATAAACAACATACAGTTCACTAGGATGAACTGTTTGTGATTAGGCAACACAGAAGAAACGGCCAGCCTGATCAATGCGTGTGTGATATATGGCATGCGGTTCACGCGGATGAACTGTTTGTGTTGATACAAGAGAACATAAACGGTTCAATATAACAAGATGTGTGTGATACGCGGCAAACAGGTCTGTAATCAGGAATGTGTGCGAAGACCGATAATAACATAGACGATTGCTGCTAATAAGACGTGTGTGTTGTGCGATTGGATTGCATACAGAACAACAATATATATTAGGTAGGGATGGTGAAAATAGTTTCTGGAAATTTAGGACTTCTATTTTTTATTTTTTTAGGATTTTTGTTTGCGTAGCCGTTTTAAAAAAATTCACCTGGGCCGGCCCAGCCGAAGCCGGCCCATGGCCTAGCTCACCGCCACCTCCGCCTTCCCGTAGCACCGCGGGGCGACCCCTTCCCCAAGTCGGGCGACCCCTGCCCCTCCTTATAAGCATCACCGCCGCCGCTGACCCTCCTCCTCCTCACAATCGCCGCCGCCGAAAGCCGCAACCGCCGCTGCCGAAAGCCGCGACCACCGCCGCCCGCCCGAGCCACCGCCGCCGATCCGCCGCCGCCGCCGCTGCTGCTGCGCACCGTCGCCGCCGCTACCGCCCGCGCTAGCCGCTGCTGTTGCCGGAGACGCCGCCCCGTCTCCCCACCGATGCTGCCTCGCCGTTGACCCGATCCCCCGCCATAGAAGACCGGTAAAACCGATCAGTTTTTCTCTGGTTCTTTTCTTTTTTCGGTTAGTTAGGTTAGATCTTTTTTTATTTTAATATGTATTTAGCGAACGTTCACTCGATTAGCCTGTGTAACGAACGGATTCATTCGTTCGGTTCTGTTAACGGACGTTCGTCCGATAGACTTTTCTTTTTCTGTTTATATTCGGCTAGGGACCTATCCACAAATAGTTTTCTCGCGATTTAGCCCATGATCTTAAAATTAGTGTAACTTTTAGCTCGTTTATCCAAATTAGTTGAAACCAACGCCTAAATCTTTGTAACGATCCCCTCTTTCGAGTAAACTAACTTGAACATGATTTTGACAATTTAAAATTTGAGTTTAGTTCAGATTAGTATTTGATCTTGTTTCGTTTGTATCTTGAGTTTCGTAGCTCCGTTTGAGTTGTTTCTTTTTGCATATCGTAGCTAATCACATGTACCTACTGTTAAGATCCAATTCACATGAAAATAATGCTGTTAGGTTTCATTTATTGTTTAGTGTGGTTGTTTGCTTGTTTCGAGTTTTATTTGGATCTTTTCTCGATTTCTCTTTGTTTCGTTTGATTGATTGCTTATGTATGCTACTGTTTGTCTATGCTAGATTATTCGGAGTGCGAAGCTTGTTACTACGAATCTCTAGAGTTTTCCGACTGTCAGCAAGGCAAGTTAACATTGATCATACTTTCTATACCCAGTTTTTACTATGCATTAGTTTTGCCCCTCAAATATTTGCATGAGTAGGATTGGGAACATGTGGTTTGGTTATAGTACTTGGGGTAGGAACCGAATACCTTTGATCACCCCCCGAATATACGTTATGCTCAATCATAGCTTAACCATGCTCGCAGACGGGGATTGGATCGTGATACACATGGAAGTTGTGAGATTTATTAATCTTGGATAACATTAAGGTGGCAACTTTAATACACATCTGTGTGGATTGGTTGGGGCACCTAGAGAATCTAGTGCTATGCCATTTGGGAAATCCCGGAGTACCCGTGTGATTTTTCCTCGCTTCACCGCCCAGGCTCAAAGGGATCATATGATATTTCATGCCTAGAAACTTCCGTGTGCAGCCACAAGCCATTATGGGCTCTGGGATAGTTGAGTAAGTTTTATGAGCTCTTGAAGAGGTGGACTAGCAGATGTAGGGGAAAGTAGGTGTACCGGTCTACCCGGAGTTGAGAATTAATGCTTCAGAAAGACTGTCTCGATCATCCGATCATGGATGTGGTCGAGCCTTGTGGGGAAAAGTGCACAAACTATGCAGAGTATATAAGCTAATCATGGTTAGCCGTGTCCCCGGTTATGGACATCTTGAGTATCTAGAATTGGATATTATTGTTGATCTCATCACTCTTAAATTAATTGAATTGGGTTTAATGATGATTCTTGTTTAATTGGGTTTGAGTTGGAGGAACCTTCTCAAATATTGGTACAACTTGGGAGTAGCAAATAAATAGTATTCCTTTGTTGTAGGGAAAAACTAGTTTTATGCAAAACCATAAACTTAGAGCCTCCACCACTCAAATATTGCATGTACGTAGATGTAGTTCTTGCATTCATAGATTTACAGTGTAACTCTGCCAGCATATTGAATGTGCTAACCTACACGGCTGCAACGTCTCATGTTGCAGACTTCTTAGATGATGAATAAGGTGCCATAGGTCGTTGTCATGCACTCAGCTATGCCGTTGGAGTTGATGGACTCATTTACCTTCAAAGCTTCTGCAGTTAATTAGTTTAGATGGCCTTCAGCCATTTTATTTGTGTAATCATACTCTTTACAAGGACCTCAATGTAATAAGTGTGTAATTGAACTCTTTTATAATTCCTCGAGTACTGTGTGTGTCAGCATTACCGATCCAGGGATGACACTTAAGCACAGAGACATCGGTTCATTGGGATCGTGGTCGCAACAATGGATGGTAGATATAGGTTTTTGTAATCTGAAATTGTAAAAACAGCAAGGTAGCAAGTAACAAAAGTGAGCAAAAACGGTATTGCAATGCTTCCAAACAAGGCCTAGGGTTCATACTTTCACTAGTGCAAGTTCTCCCAACAATGATAACATAATTAGATCATATAACAATCCCTCAAGATGCAACAAAGTGTCACTCCAAAGTCATTAATACCGGAGAACAAACGAAGAAATTATTGTAAGGTACGAAACCACCTCAAAGTTATTCTTTCTGATCAATCCATTGGGCTATTCCTATAAGTGTCACAAATAGCCCTAGAGTTCGTAGTAAAATAACACCTTAAGACACAAATCAACCAAAACCCTAATGTTGCCTATATACTCCAATGTCACCACAAGTATTCGTGGGTATGATTATACGATATGCATCACACAATCTCAGATTCATCTATTCAACCAACACAAAGAACTTCAAAGAGTTCCCCAAAGTTTCTACCCGAGAGTCAAGACGAAAATGTGTGCCAACCCCTATGCATAGATTCCCAAGGTCACGGAACCCGCAACTTGATCACCAAAACATACATCAAGTGAATCAATAGAATACCCCATTATCACCACGGGTATCCCACGCAAGACATACATCAAGTGTTCTCAAATCCTTAAAGACTCAATCTGATAAGATAACTTCAAAGGGAAAACTCAATCTATTACAAGAAGGTAGAGGGGGAGAAACATCATAATATCCAACTATAATAGCAAAGCTCGCGATACATCAAGATCGTGCCAAATCAAGAACACGAGAGAGAGAGAGAGAGAGATCAAACACATAGCTACTGGATCATACCCTCAACCCCGAGGGTGAACTACTCCCTCCTCGTCATGGAGAGCGCCAGGATGATGAAGATGACCACTGGTGATGGATCCCCCCTCTGGCAGGGTGCCGGAATAGGGTCCCGATTGGTTTTTGGTGGCTGCAAAGGCTTGCGGTGGCGGAACTCCCGATTTAGGTTTTGTTCTAGAAGTTTGGGGCTTTATAGGAGGGGTTGGCATCGGTTTCACGTCAGGGGCCCCACAGGGAGTCCAAGAGGCAGGGGTCGCGCCCTAGGGATGGCGCCCTCCACCCTCGTGGGGCCTGTAGGACTCTCGTCTGGTAACTTTTCGTTCCACTATTATTTATATTTTCCAAAAAATCTCCATTGATTTTCAGTGCATTCCGAGAACTTTTATTTCTGCACAAAAACACCACCACTATAATTCTGTTGAAAACAACGTCAGTCCGGGTTAGTTCTAACCAAATCATACCAAAATCATGTAAAAATATTATAAACATGGCATGAATACATAAAAAATGATAGAATGTTTGAGACGTATCAGCATCCCCAAGCTTAATTCTTGCTCGTCCTCGAGTAGGTAAATGATAAAAACATAATTTTTAATGTGGAATGCTACCTAACATATTTCAATGTAATCTTCTTTATTGTGGCAAGAATATTCAGATCCATAAGATTCAAAGCAAAACTTTAATATTGACATAAAAAGAATAATACTTCAAGCATACTAATAAAGCAATCAT
Organism: Triticum dicoccoides; assembly: GCF_002162155.2. Taxonomy (NCBI): domain Eukaryota; kingdom Viridiplantae; phylum Streptophyta; class Magnoliopsida; order Poales; family Poaceae; genus Triticum; species Triticum dicoccoides. The sequence goes on from NC_041387.1 coordinate 419,051,740, forward strand.
GTCTTCTCAAAATAACATGGCCAAAGAAAGCTATCCCTACAAAATCATACAAAATATTTAAATCATGCACAACCCCGATGACAATCAAAGTAATTGTTTCATACTTTTAATGTTCTCAAACTTTTTCAATCTTCACGCAATACATGAGCGTGGGCCATGGATATAACACTATAAGTGGAATAGAATATGGTGGTTATGGAGAAGACAAAAAGAAGGAGATAGTCTCATATCAACTGGCTATGGAGATGCCCATCAATAGATATCAATGTGAGTGAGTAGGGATTGCCATGCAACGGATGCACTAGAGCTATACGTTTATGAAAGCTCAAAAATATACTAAGTGGGTGTGCATCCAACTCGCTTGCTCACGAAGACCTAGGGCAATTTGAGGAAGCCCATCATTGGAATACACAAGCAAAGTTCTATAATGAAAAATTCCCACTAGTATGTGAAAGTGACAGCATAGGAGACTCTCTATCATGAAGATCATGGTGCTACTTTGAATCACAAGTGTGGTAAAAGGATAGTAGCATTGCCCCTTCTCTCTTTTTCTCTCATTTTGTTTGTTTTTTTGGGCCTTCTCCTTTTTTGGCCTCTTTTTTTTCGTCAGGAGTCTCATCCCGACTTGTAAGGGAATCATAGTCTCCATCATCCTTTCCTCACTGGGACAATGCTCTAATAATGAAGATCATCACACTTTTATTTACTTTACAACTCAAGAATTACAACTCGATACTTAGAACAAAATATGACTCTATATGAATGCCTCCGGCGGTGTACCGGGATGTGCAATGAATCAAGAGTGACATGTATGGAAGAATTATGAACGGTGGCTTTGCCACAAATACGATGTCAAGTACATGATCATGCAAATCAATATGACAATGATGGAGCGTGTCATAATAAACGGAACGGTGGAAAGTTGAATGTCAATATATCTTGGAATGGCTATGGAAATGCCATAATAGGTAGGTATGGTGGCTGTTTTGAGGAAGGTATATGGTGGGTGCATGGTACCGGCGAAAGTTGCGCGGTACTAGAGAGGCTAGCAATGGTGGAAGGGTGAGAGTGCGTATAATCCACAGACTCAACATTAGTCATAAAGAACTCACATACTTATTGCAAAAATTTATTAGTTACCGAAGCGAAGTACTACACCATGCTCCTGGGGGGATTGATTGGTAGGAAAAGACCATCGCTCGTCCCCGACCGCCACTCATAAGGAAGACAATCAATAAATAAATCATGCTCCAACTTCATCACATAACGGTTCACCATACATGCATGCTATGGAAATCACAAACTTTAACACAAGTATCTACCAATTCACAACTACTCCACTAGCACGACTCTAGTATCACCATCTTCATATCTCAAAACAATCATAAAGAATCAAACTTCTCGTAGTATTCAATGCACTTTATATGAAAGTTTTTATTATATCCCTCTTGGATGCCCATCATATTAGGACTAAATTCATAACCAAAGAAAATTACCATGTTGTCTAAGACTCTCAAAATAATATAAGTTAAGCATGAGAGTTCATCTATTTCTTCTAAATAAAACCACCGACGTGCTCTAAAAAGATATAAGTGAAGCAGTAGAGCAAACAACAAACTACTCCAAAAGATATAAGTGAAGATCAATGAGTAGTCGAATAATTATGTAAGTATGTGAAGACTCTCTAACATTTAAGAATTTAAGATATTGTGATATTATTCAAACAGCAAGCAAAAAAAAATTATGCTCCAAGCAAAACACATATCATGTGGTGAATAAAAATATAGCTCCAAGTAAAGTTACCGATCAACGAAGACGAAAGAGGGGATGCTATCCGGGGCATCCCCAAGCTTAGGCTCTTGGTTGTCCTTGAATACTACCTTGGGATGCCTTGGGCGTCCCCAAGCTTAGGCTCTTGCCACTCCTTATTCCATAGTTCATCAAATCTTTACCCAAAACTTGAAAACTTCAATACACAAAACTCAACAGAAAACTCGTAAGTTCCGTAGTATAAGAAAATAAAATCACCACTTTGGTACTGTTGTGAACTCATTTTTTACTTATATTGGTGTAATATCTACTGTATTCCAACTTCCCTATGGTTCATACCCTCCGATACGACTCATAGATTCATGAAAATAAGCAGAACAGTCTGTAGTAATCTGTAAAAAACAGAACAGTCTGTAGTAATCTGTAACTCTCGAACACTTATGTAACTCACAAAATCCATCCAAATTAGGAAAACTTGATAAATTTGGGTACCAATCCTGAGCAAGAAAAATCAGATCAAAATCACGTTTCTGTGAATTATCAAAACTAATTTACTGGATGCAAAAGTTTCTGATTTTCAACGGGATCAACACAACTATCACCGTAAGCTATCCTAAAGGTCTTACTTTACACTTTATTGAAACAAAAGCTATTAAACATGATTACTAAATTAGCTTAATCATGTGAACAGACAAAAACAGTAGGATTAAATATTGGGTTGTCTCCCAACAAGCGCTTTTCTTCAATACCTTTTTAGCTAGGCATGATGATGACAATGATGCTCACATAAAAGATAAGAATTGCAACATAACGGGAGCATCATGAAACTTATGACTAGCACATTTAAGTATAACCCACTTCCTATGCATAGGGATTTTGTGAGCAAACAACTTATGGGAACAAGAATCGACTAGCATAGGAAAGCAAAACAAGCATAGCTTCAAGATTTTCAACACATAGAGAGGAAACTTGATATTATTGCAATTCCTACAAGCATATATTCCTCCCTCATAATAATTTTCAGTAGCATCATGAATGAATTCAACAATATAACTATCACACAAAGCATTATTTTCCTGATCCACAAGCATATAAATTTTACTACTCTCCACATAAGCCTAATTCTTCTCATTCATAGTAGTGGGAGCAAACTCAACAGAATAACTATCACGTGAGGCATAATCCAATTGAAAATTAAAATCAAGATGACAAATTACATAATTATCATTATTCCCTATAGCATACATGTCATCACAATAATCATCATAGATAGCAACTTTGTTCTCATAATCAATTGGAACCTCTTCCGAAATAGTGGATTCATCACTAAATAAAGTCACGACCTCTCCAAATCCACTTTCATAATTATCACAATAAGATTCAACACCCTCCAAAATAGTGGGATCATTACTTCCTAAAGTTGACACTCTTCCAAACCCACTTTCATCAATATAATCATCATAAATAGGAGGCATGCTATCATCAAAATAAATTTGCTCATCATAACTTGGAGGACAAAAAAGTATCATCTTCATCAAACATAGCATCCCCAAGCTTGTAGCTTTGCATATCATTAGCATCATGGATATTCAAGGAATTCATACTAACAACATTGCAATCATTCTCATCATTCACATATTTAGTGCGAAACATTTTAATACATTCTTCTTCTAACACTTGAGCACAATTTTCCTTTCCATCATTTTCATGAAAGACATTAAAAAGATGAAGCATGTGAGGCAACCTCAATTCCATTTTTTTGTAGTTTTCTTTTATATACTAAAGTAGTGATAAAAGAAGAAACTAAAAGATTCAATTGCAAGATCTAAAGATATACCTTCAGTCACTAACCTCCCCGGCAACGACGCTAGAAAAGAGATTGATGTCTACTATGCAACCTCCTTCTTGTAGATGTTGTTGGGCCTCCAAGTGCACATGTTTGTAGGACAGTAGCAAATTTCCCTCAAGTGGATCACCTAAGTTTTATCAATCCGTGGGAGGCGTAGGATGAAGATGGTCTCTCTCAAACAACCGTGCAATCAAATAACAAAGAGTCTCTTGTGTCCCCAACACACCCAATACAATGGTAAATTGTATAGGTGCGCTAGTTCGGCGAAGAGATGGTGATACAAGTGCAATATGGATGGTAGATATAGGTTTTTTAATCTGAAATTATAAAAACAACAAGGTAGCAAGTAATAAAAGTGAGCGAAAATGGTATTGCAATGCTTCAAAACAAGGACTAGGGTTCATACTTTCACTAGTGCAAGTTCTCTCAATAATGATAACATAATTAGATCATATAACAATCCCTCAAGATGCAACAAAGAGTCACTCCACAGTCACTAATAAGGGGGAACAAACAAAGAGATTATTGTAGGGTACGAAACCACCTGAAAGTTATTCTTTTCGATCAATCCATTGGGCTATTCCTATAAGTGTCACAAATAGCCCTAGAGTTCATAGTAAAATAACACCTTAAGATACAAATCAACCAAAACCTAATGTCACCTAGATACTCCAATGTCACCACAAGTATCCGCGGGTATGATTATATGATATGCATCACACAATCTCAGATTCATCTATTCAACCAACACAAAGAACTTCAAGAGTGCCCCAAAGTTTCTACCGGAGAGTCAAGACGAAAATGTGTGCCAACCCCTATGCATAGATTCCCAAGGTCACGGAACCCGCAACTTGATCACCAAAACATACATCAAGTGAATCAATAGAATACCCCATTGTCACCATGGGTATCCCACACAAGACATACATCAAGTGTTCTCAAATCCTTAAAGACTCAATCCTATAAGATAACTTCAAAGGGAAAACACAATCCATTACAAGAAGGTAGAGGGGGAGAAACATTATAAGATCCAACTATAATAGCAAAGCTCGCGATACATCAAGATCGTGCCAAATCAAGAACAGAAGAAAAGAGAGAGAGATCAAACACATAGCTACTGGTACATACCCTTAGCCCCGAGGGTGAACTACTCCCTTCTCATCATGGAGAGCTGCATATTTTGACAAATCGCCATTGGAACCGCTGGATGTCCTCTCTATATGTGTCGTCGTGGGTGTGCAAATTGTGGCGTGCGCCGACCCCAAACACTGGCAGCACAACTTATAAATTGACTGATGGAGTACTAGTTACAGTGATGCATATAATTAAGCAAAGGGATCACATGTGTCTGTATTGACTGGGAAGAGAATGCAATAGCACAATAAGAATTAAGGAGGCAAGAAGAAAGATGCATCCATCAAAGTACGACCTCCTCCTCCTCAACTCAATGTGTTGGGCCACCGACCGGCAGCTAAGGAGCGGCTGCTTTTGTGGCGAGGTAAAGGTACTTCTCAGCAAAGGCATCCAAGGCCTCCAGCCGGTTGAAGAAGGCCAACATCGTAGCGTCCTCACTGGCCTCGTAGATACCTATGTACACGATTGGCTTGTACACATGGATGTGTAGGTCAACCAATTCTTGCAGGGCGAGTCGCCTCGCAGGGAGCGCGACCTCCAGGTGGACATTCTTTGTGGCGTTGGCGGGTAGCCTCAGGGCCACTAGTGCGTGAAAGAGGTTCCGACCATTGAGGACGATTAGGGTGGCAGGCAATGAGGAGCCCGGGCGCGCGGGCTGGAGGAGTAAGATGATGTCATCTGCCAGCTTCTTGACGAGGGTGAACTTGTTAGTGGTGGCAACGATCATCTGGTCCAACTGAGACTCGTAGCCGGCATCGACAGCGGCCATCCACCAGCCGGTCGCCAACACTGTCTAGAGACGATCCTCGGTGCCACGCCGCAGGCTGGCGTCGTGGACCATTTGGCACAGCCACTGGCGCTCTCATGCGCATCGTCGCCAAGGGTCTGGAGTGAGCACGTTTGCGCTTAGTGTAGGTGCTTAGGCAAATGCTTAGGTGCATACAATGTGGTAGATGCATTCGAATGGAGGGGCGCCTTTATATGAGTGCAAACTGCATTGCATTCACATCGTGCTGCCTCTTTTCCTGGTCCTCCTCCCATTACTTCCCTCATGCATTCATGATGCTAATTGAAGGAGGATGCATCATTGGCTGTTTAACATTTTGGGAACCGCTACCCTCTCCCCCGTCTGCATTAATGCCGTATCAGGAACTGTGCCGCCCGCTATCAAATCAAATAGTACTGTGCCGCCTGCTGAATGCATGGCTGAACACGCCTCCTCGCCTCCATCTATGCCTAATTACCGAATTTTAGTTGCAAAAATTAGAGACTACTAGTGCTTTTAGCTTCATATTTTGACAAATCGCAGTGTTACAAGGTTGACAAATGGCAATGTTACTAGATGAACAAATGTCAATCTTTCCAGTTTGACAAATGGCAACATACCCAATATGACAGATGCAAATCTTACCAAATTGTTTGTAAGTGGTTGCACACGGGTCATCCAAAACAACCGTTTGCGTTGAAGAGATGCACAAATCCTGCTCTCACTTTGCATTCGGGTGTTCTTTCTAAAACGTTTGCGATCAAGAGCCACCAAAACCTATAGCCATTAAAACCAAGACACGTGGCATCATGTGAATGGTTAAAATTTGAATTATGCACATAAATGCATTGAAAACTCAATTAATGCATAAAAATGTCCGAACGAACCCCGCAAAATCTCAAAAATTGACACAACACTCATGTTCTTCTATGTTGACACAAGAATTTTTTTAGAAAGCAATAAGAAGCAATGGATATCGTTTCATCCCCAAAGGTGGGACGATCCCTAACGAAATCATTAGGCTTGTTGTGAGAATCTCTGGTTTGTGAGAAGCATATACCCAAACCTGCCCCAAATGGGACCAAATTTTACCACGACATGTTGATGCCGCTCCATGATAGCTTGCCAAGTTTCATGAATTTCAGACGAGTTTTGGATTGACTAGAATTTAAAAACCAGGTATCTCAATGTTTGCGGCTGGGTGACGATGGCAGGGTGTTTGACATTCATTCCCATTTCTTGCATGGGACCTAGGCATGCAACCAAGGACACAGATTTGAATTTTCAACCAATTTATATGCATTAGAGCATGTGCATGTAGTTCAAATTTGAATTATGCACATAAATTCATTGAAAAACTCAATTAATGCATAAAAATGTCCAAACGAACCCCGAAAAATCCCAAAAATTGACACAACACTCCTATTGTTCTATATTGACATGAGAATTTTTTTGAATGCAATAAGAGGCAATGGATATCGTTCGTCCCCAAAGGTGGGATGTTCCCTACCGAAACCATCATGCTTGTTGTGAGAAGCATATCCCCAAACCTGCCCAAATGGGATAAAATTTTTACCACGGCATGTTGATGCCGCTCCATGATAGAATGCCAAGTTTCATGAATTTCAGACGAGTTTTGCATTTACTAGAATTTAAAAACCAGGTATCTCAATGTTTGCGGCCGAGTGACGGTGGCAGGGTGTTTGACATTCATCCCCATTTCTTGCATGGGTCCTAAGCATGCAACTAAGGACACAAATTTGAATTTTCAACCAATTTATATGCATTAGAGAATGTGCCTGTAGTTTGCATTTGAATTATGCACATGAATGCATAGAAAACTGAGTTAATGTATAAAAATGTCCAAGCGAACCCCCAAAAATACCAAAAATTGACAGAGCCCTATTTGTTCTGTGTTGACACTAGGAAAAAATTGAAATCGAGAAGAGGCGCAATACATATGTTTCATCCAGAAAGGTGAAACGTTCCCTACCGAAACCATCGGGCTTGTTGTGAGAAGCTCCGGTTTTTGAAAGCATATCCCCAAACCTGCCCCAAATGGGACAAAAATTTACCATGGCATGTTGATGCCGCTCCATGATAGCATGCCAAGTTTCATGAATTTCAGACGAGCTTTGGATTTCAGACGAGCTTTGGATTTCAAACCAGGTATATATCTCAATGTTTACGGCCGAGTGACGGTGGCAGGGTGTTTGACATTCATTCTCAATTCTTGCACGGGACCTAAAAATGCAACCAAGATCACATATTTGAATTTTCAACTAATTTATATTCTTTAGGGCATGTGCATGTAGTTCAAATTTGAATTATGCACATGAATGCATAAAAAACCCAGTTAATGTATAAAAATGTCCAAGCGAACCCTAGAAAATCCCAAAAATTGACACAACACTCCTGTTGTTCTACACTAGGAAAAAATTTGAAATCGAGAAGATGCAACGGATATCGTTTCATCCAGAAAGGTGAAATGTTCCCTACCGAAACCATCACAGTTGTTGTGAGAAGCTCTGGTTTATGAGAAGCTTATACCCAAACTTGCCCCAAATGAGACAAATTTTTTACCACGACATGTTGATGCCGCTCCATGATAGCATGTCAAGTTTCGTGAATTTCGGACGACTTTTGGATCTACTAGAGTTACAAAAGCATGGACCTCAATGTTTGCCGGAGAGCCACATTGCCATGGTGTTCGAAATTCATCCCCATTTGTTGAATGGGACGTAGGCATCAACCCATGGACACATATATCATTTTACAACCCATTTTGGTGCACCGGAGCATGTGCATGTGGTTTAATTTTGAATTGTGCACCTGAAATGCCTAGAAAACCAAGTTACCATATAAAAATATCCAAACGAACCCTGAATAATTCCAAATTTTTTGACGACACACCTATAGTTGCATGTTCACTACAGATATAAGTTCTAGCAATTGAAACACCATCCTTTGCAGCTATGACCCCATTATGTAATTCAAATCAAGATGAAAAATCAAGTAGATCCCACATAGTATATTATCACCAACCGTGTGAGATGCAGTACAAAATATCCTGGAGCATCGTCGGTGTATAGTATGCCTATGGCTTACGCGAAAAGGTGCGATGGCTACAGTCCATAGCCCGCTCTAAAAAAGGGACCATGTCTGATGACACTTTGCGCGCCAGTTTTTTCACTGAAGCGATTCCAAATTTTTGGCTTCCGCAGAAATATCTACCTCCAGGCCCCCTCCCCCTTACCAAAAGACACATTTCCCTGGTTTCCACCTTCCTTTCCATGTTGAAACCTTCACTCCTTGCTTGCAGCTCTGCCCCCTTGTTGGCAACCCTCCTTCACACTGCTCGGCCTCGCCTATCCAGGCAGGTAATCCACACCCAACCCCCATCCTCCTCCTCCTTCCACATCCCACATGCCCCGACCGCCGACGCGAGTGCAACACCTTCCACCCAAATCACCAACCCCTCCACCAAATAAGTGTCACCGTAATCCATGGTGCATGAAATATAGCCAGGATCTAAAGGAGCATTTGGCAGCAGAGAAGAAAATCATGGCGGCACGCGTGGATGAGGTCGTGATGGCTGCCATTCGTGCTGACCCCTAGATCTTGGAGGAGCACCTAGTCGTCGAGGCCACCATCGATGCCTCGCGCGATAATGCTGCGGCGCGGTTGGCTGCTTTAAAAGACAGTTCGTGGCATTTTCTCGAGGCCACCATCGGTGCCTTCGATGAAGACTACGAGGTGTTTTCTCAGCATGCATGTGCTTACCTCATCTCGAGAGCCAATAGGTTGGTGCCCGGAGTGGCTCAGGCAACTCACCACTACGACGAGGGCACCCACGATGCGGAGGCCTCGCTCTCTTCCATGTCCAAGGAGCCAATCATCATCGATATCTCCGACCATGAGTAGCTTGTCTTATTAGCTCACTATAAGGACTCATGTTCAGTTTGCTAGCTACTGCCTTTCCTTAACAAATTCTAGTGAATTGTGTTGTCAACTTTTACCGTGCAATCATCTGCTCTAGTGTATATATTCTATATGTCGTGCAATGTGGTGTACAGTTAACTGTTTGGTTCAATTCTGCAAATCTTTAGGGTGCAATTTTCCAAGTTGTCAAGCATGCTTGGTTTGGTTAACTGTCTGATCTTCTATTAGGAGTATGTTATATTGTGCAATGTGGTAATGAGTTAACATTTGGTTCATTTGTTGTGGTGTTTAGTTAACTGTTTGGTTCAATTCTGCAATGCAAGGTTCAATTGTTGTGTACGCATTCTGTTATTGTATACCATGTGAGAAATAAATCGAATTTGGCTGTACTAAATAAATGAGAAAAAAATACAATTGCTATATTTCCAAGTTGTTAAGCATGTTTGGTTTGGTTAACTGTCTGATCTTCTGTTAGGAGTATGTTATATTGTGCAATGTGGTGCTCAGTTAACGGTTGGTTCATTTCTTGTGGTGTTTAGTTAACTGCTTGGTTCAATTCTGCAATGCAATGTTCAATTGTTGTGGCTGCATTCTGTTATTGTATACCATGTGAGGAATAAATCAAATTTGGCTGCACTTAATACATGAGAAACATATAAAAGTGCTATATTTCCTAGTTCTTAATCATGCTTGGTTTGGATAAATGGGTTTTCCATGTGGCTTGAATTAACTTGATGAATCTGCAATGTGCTTATTTTTCATCAACATATTTTTATACCACTATTTAGTGTGCCAATAGCTTCAAATATTAGTCGTTGGATATGCCCATCCAACAGTCAAGAGATGGCAAATCCAAGCATTTATCGTCCGTTGGATATAGTTTTTAACTCATAGGATACTGCCACGTGGCCTTCTAATTGAAAACCCAACTCTACCAGCTCATGTGTTCTAGAAGTATCTATCCACATGCTTATCTAATACTCTAATAAAAGAGGCTAGAACAATATGGATTCTAGAGAGGTAAGAACCAAGTTGGATCTTGTCCAGTACGATTCTAGAAAAGGAAATACATATTCAAATGTATTTTTCCATGCTTTTTATATATATTTAAATGACGTGCAAAGCACGTACAATTTACTAGTACTGATAGCATGCAAACCCTTACTTAACTTGATGACTAACTACCTTATATGTGTTGCAGGGAAACAATGGGAAGCACTGAGGTTGACAAGATGGTACTAACTATTATACCTTGCCTTTTTATTCCTTTGCCCCATTTCCAATATAAAGAAGATATTTATGCACATCCTTATTTTCAGGCCTTTCCAAAGTAGTTCGCTGATGATTACCTCTCAAACCACCTCTATGGTTAGGAGGCGAGGAAGGTTTTCATACAACACCCATGGTTCAATATTGAAGTGTTCCTAAAGAGGACGAAGGATGGACGGTCAATCATCCACAGGCACTGGCCTAAAGTTGCAAAGACCTTCAACATGAATGAAGGCTCAATATTCGCCTTCCAATTCAGCAGCTTTCCAGATGAGATGCATCTATCTATGTACCGTCTATGAAGCTAATTTCGAAAGGTTCTAGATGTTGCATGTGAAACTTGGTGCTGGTGCAGTTGTGTAATGGGGTAGCTGAGTGCTAAAGCTATATCATGTTGTACTCGGATGTATTCCAATTATGAAATCCTGCTTCCTTAACATAGAAATGAAATATATTATGTGCCTAATATGAATGTCAATTAGATTAATAAATGGATTATTAATAATAGGGAAATTAGCCTGCTAATTGGGTTTTCCTATTGCAAACTGTTATTGAGAAAACACCGTGGGTGCTGACCTCAGGCAACACAAATAGTTCCTAGAAATAAACCATGTTGGATCAATGAACAATCACACACGACATTTTCTTGAAAAATGTTTGCATTACGCCACCTTGCGTAAATGTTTTCCTTGGAGTGACTGTGTGGGATGCATATACGAACGGAAACGTTTAGCATGGACTGACTGTGTGGGATGTACTTACGACCAGAAATGATTTCGCCTGTATAATTGTATTTTTTTACTATACATATAACCGTATTTGGTCGCTCGTCGGTCGCACACGACCTCATTATGCCGAGCGTGTGTGCCAGGAGGGCATATCCTCGACAGTTTCTGGGTCGTGTGGGAAGGACCCCCCTATTGCAGTCACTCACTAGGTGAAGGTTTCGAACACCATCGCGGAAAGGGGTTAAAAACCGTTTGTATAGCACCGACACTTACCAGTGATTCTTCACTTAAATTTTTTGAGCTATGGAAATGCTCTAGTGCTTCACTTATATCTTTTTGAGCACGGTGTGCTTTAATATTTTTGAAGAAATGCTCTCATGCTTCACTATATTTATTTTAGAGTTAGTAATTTTGAAGAAATTCTCTCATGCTTCACTTATATCATTTTGAGAGAAGAAAATTTTATGCTCATGTTCTTCACTTAGATTTGTTTGAGCTTATCAAAAGCAACATATGAAACTAGTCCCAAAGTGATTTGTTATTCAAGCGGGATATAATAAAAACTTTCATGAAGATCATTGGACAAATTGAACTTGATACTTTGGAATTGTTTTGAGATATTATGATAGTGATATGTGAGTCATGTTGTTGAGTAATTATGCTTTAGTAAGAATATTGGTGTTAAGGTTTGTGATACCCTATGCAAGCGCGAAAGTCAATAGTTATGCAATGAAATTACATCCTACTTATGGTGCATTATTCGGTGTTAGTTATGCTTAATGCTCGCTTATGTGATTTTTCATTTCTTGGTTGGTTGCTTCTCACTCTGTTTGCTAGCCTCCACTTGTACTAAGTAGAAATACTACTTGTGCATTCAAAATCTTTAAACCCAGTTTTTTCCATATGAGTCCACGATACCTACCTATATGCAGTATTTTCGTGCCGTTCCAAGAAAATTTATATGTTCCATCTCTAATTTTCAAAATGAATTTCCTTTTTGTGTGCTCGTACCACTCATGAAGTGGCAGGGGGTGGCCAGTATTTTCCATGCTAGATGTGTTATTCTCAAGATGAGTGTTTATTTGTTTGTCATTACACGAGAGTATAGCGGTAATAGGGATGCCCAGTCCCGAAATGAAAAAGAAATTTACTTTATGTAGTCAAATAATAAATTCCTTGGAAAGTTTTGGTATGGAAGGCACCCGTGGATACGACTAGCCATGGATTGTGAAAGAATGGAGGAAAAAGGAATAAACTTTATTTTCTATTTGGGAACCGCCTATGATATATCTAGCATGGAAAGTGTTGGGAATCACTCGGTTATTTTCATTGACGGGAAAAGTATGCCTCTCAGAAAACAAATCTCTCAATTTTTGCTTTGAGCTCTGGCACCTCTACAAATCCCTACTTCCCTCTGTGAAGGGCATATCTATTTACTTTATGCAATTTTCATTTTTATTTGAGTCTCCATCTTCTCTTATAAAGCACGAACTAGGGAGCACTATGATCATACTTGAGAATCGAATGTAGCTAATATGCGAGTGTGTTTCATGAATGGGTCAATGATGGAGCATGATGGGCTAGGGATAACTTTCTTTAGTGTTGATATTTTTCAAGACATGGTTGCTTGTTGATATGCTTGAGCATTGAAATCCTCATGTCAAAACTAGACTATTGCTTTGAACCATATAAAAGTCCAAATGTCCATGCTACAAAAGAAAAGAATATGTGATGAACATGTTAGGCAGCATTCCACATCAAAAATTATGTTTTTATCATTTACCTACTCTAGGACGAGAAGGAATTAAGCTTGGGGATGCTGATACGTCTCCAACGTATCTATAATTTTTAATTGTTCCGTGCTATTATATTATCATTCTTGGCTGTTTTACAATCATTTTATAGCAACTTCAAATCATTTTTTTGGGACTAGCCTATTGACATTGTGCCCAGTGCCAATTGCTATTTTTTTGCTTGTTTTTTTACTTCGTAGAATATCAGTACCAAACGGTGTCCAAATGCAACTAAACTTTTTTGAGATTTTTTTCTGGACCAAAAGACACCCAGTGGGCTAAAGAAGTGCCAGAGGGGAGGTCCGTGGGGAGCAAAACCCACCAGGGTGCGCCCATGAGCCCAGGCTTTTCTGGACCGGAAGACACCCACTGGGCCAAAGAAGTACCAGAGGGGATGCCCCCTGCACTGCCTCTTCGCCCTATAAATTCACAAATATTCCAGAAACCCTAGGAGGGTCGAGGAAACACAATTCCAACCACCACAAGTTCGAGAACCACGAGATCCAATCTAACTCCATCACGGAGGGCTTTATCATCCTCATTGGTGCCTCTCCGATGATGCGTGAGTAGTCCTCCATCAACCTACGGGTGCGTAGGCAGTAGCTAGATGGCTTCCTCTCTCTCTCTTTTGATTCTCAATACAATGGTCTCTTGAAGATCTATTTGATATAACTCTTTTTTGCGGTGTGTTCCTTGGGAACCGATGAACTTTGAGTTTATGATCAGATCTATATCTATGAATATTAGTTAAGTCTTCTTTGATCTCTTATATGCATGATTATTTATAGACTCGTATTCCTTCTTTGAATCTTTGGTTTAGTTAGGCCAACTAGATCGATTTTTCTTGCCATGGGAAGAGGTGCTTTGTGATGGGTTCGATCTTGTGGTGTTCTTTCCCAGTGACAGATGGGGCAACAAGACACGCATGTATCATTGCTATTAAGGATAACAAGATCGGGGCTATTCCTACATGAATAGATCTCGTCTACATCATGTCATCATTTTTATTGCATTACTTCATTTCTCCATGAACTTAATACACTAGATGCATGCTGGATATCGTTCAATGAGTGGAGTAATAGTAGTAGACGCAGGCAAGAGTCGATCTACTAATCTTGCAAGTGATGCCTATATATTGATCATTGCCTTGGATATTGTCATAACTACTCGATTTTCTATCAATTTCCCAACAGTAATTTGTTTACCCACCGTGTGCTATTTCTTGTGATAATCCACTAGTGAAATCTATGCCCCCCGGGTCTATTCTTTATCATATTTTCTTTGAGATCTATTTTTATTCGCTTTTGTTTTCAAATCTATTATTCCAAAAACCCAAAAATATCTGTCTGCACTTTTTATTACTTATTTTATTTCGTGTTTTATCGAGATTTATTTATCCAATCTACCACAAATTTTATCCCGTCAACTTGACAATTTTCGGCGCCGTTACTCGAAGAGGGATTGACAACCCCTCATATGCGTCGGGTTGCAAGTATTTGTTCTTTGTGTGCAGGTACCGTTTACATAGTGTTGCTTGGTTCTCCTACCGGATTGATACCTTCGTTTCATAACCAAGGTAAATACCTACCGTAGCTTTACTGCATCATCCCTTCCTCTTTGGGAAAATACCGACGCTGTTTCAAGCGACGTCAGTGATCTGAAAACTTAATACACTTGAAGACTGTGATCTTCCAGTAGGTTAGGCGTCGCATTATGAGGATCCAAGAGTCATTGTGGATCACTAGTGAATGAAGTCTATGAAGGTTTGGAAGTCTACCATGAAGACTTACCTGGGTGATTGGGCAAGGACTAAGTGATTGATGTCTACTACACAACCTTCTTCTTGTAGACGTTGTTGGGCCTCCAAGTGCAGAGGTTTGTAGGACAGTAGCAAATTTCCGTCAAGTGGATGACCTAAGGTTTATCAATCCGTGGGAGGCGTAGGAAGAAGATGATCTCTCTCAACCAACCCTACAACCAAATAACAAAGAGTATCTTGTGTCCCCAACACACCCAATACAATGGTAAATTTTATAGGTGCACTAGTTCGGCGAAGAGATGGTGATACAAGTGCAATATGGATGATAGATATAGGTTTTTGTAATCTGAAAATATAAAAACAGCAAGGTAACAAGTGGTAAAAGTGAGCATAAACGGAATTGCAATGCCAGGAAACAAGTCCTAAGGTTCATACTTTCACTAGTGCAAGTTCTCTCAACAATAATAACATAACTGAATCATATAACTATCCCTCAACATGCAACAAAGAGTCACTCCAAAGCACTAATAGCGAAGAACAAACTAAGAGATTATTGTAGGGTACGAAACCACCTCAAAGTTATCCCTTCTGCTCGATCTATTCAAGAGTCCGTACTAAAATAACAGAAAGCTATTCTTTCCGTTCAATCTATCATAGAGTTCGTACTAGAATAACACCTTAAGACACAAATAAATCAAAACCCTAATGTCACCTAGATACTCCAATGTCACCTCAAGTATGCGTGGGCATGATTGTACGATATGCATCACACATTCTCAGATTCATCTATTCAACCAACACAAAGTACTTCAAAGAGTGCTCCAAAGTTTCCACCGGAGGGTCGAGACGAAAACGTGTGCCGACCCCTATGCATAATTTCACAAGGTGAACCCGCAAGTTGATCACCAAAACATACATCAAGTGGATCATGTGAATATCCCATTGTCACCACAGATAAGCACGGTAAGACATACATCAAGTGTTCTCAAATCCTCAAAGACTCAATCCCGACAAGATAACTTCAAAGGGAAAACTCAATCCATTACAAGAGAGTAGAGGGGGAGAAACATCATAAGATCCAACTATAATAGCAAAGCTCGCGATACATCAAGATCGTATCACCTCAAGAACACGAGAGACAGAAATGAAACACATAGCTACTGGTACATACCCTCAGCCCAGGGGGTGAACTACTCCCTCCTTGTCATGGAGAGCGCCAGGATGATGAAGATGGCCACCGGTGATGGATTCCCGTTCCGGCAGGGTGCCGGAACAGGCTCCCGAGAGGTTTTTGGTGGCTACAGAGGCTTGTGGCGGCGGAACTCCCGATCTATTATGTTCCCCAAAGGTTTTATGGTATATGGACGTATATAGGTGAAAGAAGTCGGTAAGGGGAGCCTCGAGGGGCCCACGAGGGTGGAGGGCACGCCAAGGGGGTGGGCGCGCACCCCTGCCTCGTGGCCTCCTCGAAGCTTCCCGGACTTCAGCTCCACGTCTCCTGGATCAGGTTCGTTCCAAAAATCATGCTCCCGAAGGTTTCATTCCATTTGGACTCTGTTTGATATTCCTTTTCTTCGAAACACTGAAATAGGCAAGAAAACAGCAAGATGGGCTGGGCCTCCGGTTAATTGGTTAGTCCCAAAAATAATATAAAAGTGTATAATAAAGCCCGTAAACATCCAAAACAGATAATATAATAGCATGAATGCTTCATAAATTATAGATACGTTGGATACATATCAGCATCCCCAAGCTTAATTCTTGCTCGTCCTCGAGTTGGTAAATGATAAAAGAAAGAATGTATGAAGTGTGAATGCTAGCAGGTGCACAAGTTTGTTCAATGATAATTTCAATGACAGTAGTTCAAATCATAAAACTTCTCAAGATCAAGTAACAAGCTATTCACATGGTAAAGCATAGACCATAAACTTTCTTGAAAACTAGCAAACTTCATTCTCAGTCATCAAACAATTACAATTCATCTTATTTTCAGGAAGGGTCTATGTCAGAGCTTTGATTTAGCAAACTCCACATACTCAACTATGATATAGTCTTCCATGATTGCTACCACTCAAAGCATATTCTTAGAACAAATAGCATCCATCGAACACAGAGAAATATAGGGGCTTAGTGTTTCGCCTCCCAACTCACTTATCATATAGATAATTGTCAACAATAATAATTCATGATCAAATATATTTGCATGGCCATATATGCTTAGATCTTTACCCAACACACGATGCTTGCCAACTAAAGAGTAGGTACGAATGAGAAGGAATACTACTGACTCTTGCATAAAAGTAAAAGATAGGCCCTTCGCATAGGGAAGCAGGGATTTGTTGGGGAACGTAGTAATTTCAAAAAAAAATCCTACGCACATGCAAGATCATGGTGATGCATAGCAACGAGAGGGGAGAGTGTTGTCCACGTACCCTCATAGACCGTAAGCGGAAGCGTTATGACAACGCGATTGATGTAGTCATACGTCTTCACGATCCAACCGATCCAAGTACCGAACGCACGGCACCTCCGAGTTCAGCACACGTTCAGCTCGATGACGATCTCCGGACTCCGATCCAGCAGAGTTTCGGGGATGAGTTCCGTCAGCACGACGGCGTGGTGACGATGATGATGTTCTACCGACGCAGGGCTTCGCCTAAGCACCGCAACGATATGACCGAGGTGGAATATGGTGGAGGGGGGCACCGCACACGGCTAAGGAACGATCACGAAGATCAACTTGTGTGTCATGGGGTGCCCCCTGCCCCCGTATATAAAGGAGCAAGGGGGAGGGGGCGGCCGGCCAAAGGAGGGCGCGCCAGGGAGGAGTCCTACTCCCACCGGGAGTAGGACTCCCTCCTTTCCTAGTCCAACTAGGAGAGGGGAAGGAAGGGAAGGAGAAGGAGAAGGAAGGAGAGGGAGGAAAAGGAGGAAAGGGGGGCCGGCCCCTTAGTCCAATTCGGTTTGGGCTAGGGGGCCGGCCCCTTAGTCCAATTAGGTTTGGGCTAGGGGGGCCGCGCGCCCTGGCTCCTCTCTTCCACCACTTGGCCCATGAGGCCCATTTCTTCTTCCTCGTATTCCCGTAACTCCCCGGTACCCCCGAAAAATACCCGAATCACTCGGAACCTTTCCGGACTCCGAATATAGTCGTCCAATATATCGATCTTTACATCTCGACCATTTCGAGGCTCCTCGTCATGTCCCCGATCTCATCCGGGACTCCGAACTCCTTCTGTACATCAAAACTCATAAACTCATAATATATCTGTCATCGTAACGTTAAGCGTGCGGACCCTACGGGTTCAAGAACTATGTATACACCTAGAACTATTCTCGGTCAATAACCAATAGCGGAACCTGGATGCTCATATTGGCTCCTACATATTCTACGAAGATCTTTATCGGTCAAACCGCATAACAACATATGTTGTTCCCTTTGTCATCGGTATGTTACTTGCCAGAGATTCGATCGTCGGTATCCAATACCTAGTTCAATCTCGTTACCGGCAAGTCTCTTTACTCGTTACGTAATGCATCATTCCGTAACTAACTCATTAGCTACATTGCTTGCAAGGCTTATAGTGATGTGCATTACCGAGAGGGCCGAGAGATACCTCTCCGACAATCGAAGTGACAAATCCTAATCTCGAAATACGCCAACCCAACATGTACCTTCGGAGACACCTGTAGAGCTCCTTTATAATCACCCAGTTACGTTGTGACGTTTGGTAGCACACAAAGTGTTCCTCCAGTAAACGGGAGTTGCATAATCTCATAGTCATAGGAACATGTATAAGTCATGAAGAAAGGAATAGCAACATACTAAACGATCAAGTGCTAAGCTAACGGAATGGGTCAAGTCAATCATATCATTCTCCTAATGATGTGATCCCGTTAATCAAATGACAACTCATGTCTATGGTTAGGAAACTTAACCATCTTTGATTAACGAGCTAGTCAAGTAGAGGCATACTAGTGACACTATGTTTGTCTATGTATTCACACATGTATTATGTTTCTGGTTAATACAATTCTAGCATGAATAATAAACATTTATCATGAAATAAGTAAATAAATAATAACTTTATTATTGCCTCTAGGGCATATTTCCTTCAGTCTCCCACTTGCACTAGAGTCAATAATCTAGTTCACATCACCATGTGATTTAACACCAATATTCACACAATCATGTGACCAACACCCAAAAGGTTTACTACAGTCAATAATCTAGTTCACATCGCTATGTGATTAACACCCAAAGAGTACTAAGGTGTGATCATGTTTTGTTCGTGAGAGAAGCTTAGTCAATGGGTCTGTCACATTCAGAGCCGTATATATTTTGCAAATATTCTATGTCTACAATGCTCTGCACGGAGCTACTCTAGTTAATTGCTCCCACTTTCAATATGTATCCAGATTGAGACTTAGAGTCATCTGGATTGGTGTAAAAGCTTGCACCGATGTAACTCTTTACGACGGGCTCTTTTATCACCTCCATAATCGAGAAATATTTCCTTAGTCCTTACTAAGGATATTCTTGACCAATGTCCAGGGATCTACTCCTAGATCACTATTGTACTCCCTTGCCAAATTCAGTGCAAGGTATACAATAGGTCTGGTACATAGCATAGCATACTTTATAGAACCTATGATTGAGGCATAGGGAATGACTTTCATTCTCTTTTCTATTTTCTGCCATGGTCGGGATTTAAGTCTTAGTCAATTTCACACCTTTGCAACACAGGCAAGAACTCTTTCTTTGACTGTTCCATTTTGAACTATTTCAAAATCTTGACAAGGTATGTACTCATTGAAAATCTTATCAAGCGTCTTGATCTATATCAATAGATCTTGATGCTCAATATGTAAGTAGCTTTACTGAGGTCTTTCTTTTAAAAAAACTCCTTTCAAACACTCCTTTATGCTTTGCAGAATAATTCTACATTATTTCCGATCAACAATATGTCATTCACATATACTTATCAGAAATGTTGTAGTGCTCCCACTCACTTTCTTGTAAATACATGCTTCACCGCAAGTCTGTATAAAACGATATGCTTTGATCAACTTATCAAAGCGTATATTCCAACTCCGAGATGCTTGCACCAATCCATAGATGGATAGCTGGAGCTTGCATATTTTGTTAGCACCTTTAGGATTGACAAAACCTTCTGGTTGCATCATATACAACTCTTCTTTAAGAAAACCATTAAGGAATGCAGTTTTGACATCCATTTGCCAGATTTCATAAATTGTGGCAATTGCTAACATGATTCGGACAGACTTAAGCATTGCTACAATTGAGAAAATCTCATTGTAGTCAACACCTTGAACTTGTCAAAAACCTTTTTGCGACAAGTTGAGTTTTGTAGATAGTAACACTACTATCAACGTCCGTCTTCCTCTTGAAGATCCATTTATTTTTCTATGGTTTGCCGATCATCGGGCAAGTCCACCAAAGTCCACACTTTGTTCTCATACATGGATCCTATCTCAGATTTCATGGCCTCCAGCCATTCTGCGGAATCTGGGCTCATCATCTCTTCCTCATAGTTCGTAGGTTTATCATGGTCTAGTAACATGACTTTCAGAACAGGATTACCATACCACTCTGGTGCGAACCGTACTCTGGAAGACCTACGAGGTTTTGTAGTAACTTGATCAGAAGTTTCATGATCATCATCATTAGCTTCCTCACTAACTGGTGTAGGAATCACTGGAACTAATTTCAGTGATGAACTATTTTCCAATTCGGGAGAAGGTATAGTTACCTCATCAAGTTCTACTTTCCTCCCACTCACTTCTTTCGAGAGAAACTCCTTCTCTAGAAAGGATCCATTTTTAGCAACGAATATCTTGCCTTTGGATCTGTGATAGAAGGTGTACCCAACAGTTTCCTTTGGGTATTCTATGAAGACGCACTTCTCCGATTTGGGTTTGAGCTTATCGGGATGAAACTTTTTCACATAAGCATCATAGCCCCAAACTTTAAGAAACGACAACTTGGGTTTCTTGCTAAACCACAATTCATATGGTGTCGTCTCAATGGATTTAGATGGCGCCCTTTTATCATTAATGCAGCTTTCTCTAATGCATAACCCCAAAATGACAATGGTAAATCAATAAGAGACATCATAGATGCACCATATCCAATAAAGTGCGGTTACGACGTTCGGACACACCATAACGTTGTGGTGTTCCAGGTGGCGTGAGCTGTGAAACTATTCCACATTGTTTTAATTGAAGACCAAACTCGTAACTCAAATATTCGTCTCCGCGATCAGATCGTAGAAACTTTATTTTCTTGTTACGATGATTTTCCACTTCACTCTGAAATTCTTTTCAACCTTTCAATTATTTCATACTTATGTTTCATCAAGTAGATATACCCATATCTGCTCAAATCATTTTGTGAAGGTCAGAAAATAACGATACTTGCCACGAGCATCAACACTCATTGGATCGCATACATCGGTATGTATTATTTCCAATAAGTCAGTAGTTTGTTCCATTTTTCCGGAGAACGAGTTTTAGTCATCTTGCCCAAAAGGACCGGTTCGCAAGCATCAAATGATTCATAAGCAAGTGATTCCGAAAATCCATCTTTATGGAGTTTCTTCATGCGCTTTACACCGATATGACCCAAACAACAGTGCCACAAATAAGTTGCACTATCATTATTAACTTTGCATCTTTTGGCATCAATATTATGAATATGTGTATCACTACAATCGAGATCCAACAAACTATTTTCATTGGGTGTATGACCATTTGAAGGTTTTATTCATGTAAACAGAACAACAATTATTCTCTCACTTTAAATGAATAACCGTATTGCAATAAACATGATCAAATCATATTCATGCTCAACGCAAACGCCAAATAACATTTAGTTAGGTTTAACACTAATCCCTAAAGTATAGGGAGTGTGTGATGATGATCATATCAATCTTGGAAATACTTCCAACACTCATCGTCATTTCCCCTTCAACTAGTCTCTGTTTATTCTGTAACTCCTGTTTCGAGTTACTAATCTTAGCAACCGAACAAGTATCAAATACTCAGGGGCTACTATAAACACTAGTAAGGCACACATCAATAACCTGTATATCAAATATACTCTTGTTCACTTTGCCATCCTTCTTATCCACCAAATATTCAGGGCATTTCCGCTTCCAGTGACCATTTCCTTTGCAGTGTAAGCACTCAGTTTCAGGCTTTGGTCTAGCTTTGGTCTTCTTCACGGGAGTGACAACTTGTTTGCCATTCTACTTGAAGTTTCACTTTCTTTCCCATTGCCCTTTCCTTGAAACTAGTGGTCTTCTCAATCATCAACACTTGATGCTCTTTCTTGATTTCTATCTTCATCGATTTCAACATTACGAAGAGCTCGGGAATCGTTTTTGTCATCCGTTGCATACTATAGTTCATCACGAAGTTCTAGTAACTTAGTGATGGTGACTAGAGAATTCTGTCAATCACTATCTTATCTCGAAGATTAACTCCCACTTGATTCAAGCGATTGAAGTACCCAGACAATCTGAGCACATGCTCACTAGTTGAGCGATTCTCCTTCATATTTTAGCTATAGAACTTGTTGGAGACTTCATATCTCTCAACTCGGGTATTTGCTTGAAATATTAACTTCAACTCCTGGAACATCTCATATGGTTCATGACATTCAAAATGTCTTTGAAGTCCCGATTCTAAGGCGTTAAGCATGGTGCACTAAACTATCAAGTAGTCATCATATTGAGCTAGCCAAACGTTCATAACGTCTGCATCTGCTCCTGCAATAGGTCTGTCACCTAGTGGTGCATTAAGGACATAATTCTTCTGTGCAGCAATGAGGATAAACCTCAGATCACGGATCCAATCCGCATCATTGCTACTAACATCTTTCAACACAATTTTCTCTAGGAACATATCAAAATAAACATATGAAAGCAACAACGCAAGCTATTGATCTACAACATAATTTGCAAAATACTACCAGGACTAAGTTCATGATAAATTTAAGTTCAATTAATCATATTACTTAAGAACTCCCACTTAGACAGACATCTCTCTAGTCATCTAAGTGATCACGTGATCCAAATCAACTAAACCATGTCCGATCATCACGTGAGATGGAGTAGTTTCAATGGTGAACATCACTATGTTGATCATATCTACTATATGATTCACGTTCGACCTTTCGGTCTCCGTGTTCCAAGGCCATATTTGTTATAAGCTAGGCTCATCAAGTTTAACCTGAGTATTCCGCGTGTGCAACTGTTTTGCACCCGTTGTATTTGAACGTAGAGCCTATCACACCCGATCATCACGTGGTGTCTCAGCACGAAGAACTTTCGCAACGGTGCATACTCAGGGAGAACACTTCTTGATAATTTTTTAGTGAGAGATCATCTTAAAATGCTACCGTCAATCAAAGCAAGATAAGATGCATAAAAGGATAAACATCACATGCAATCAATATAAGTGATATGATATGGCCATCATCATCTTGTGCTTGTGATCTCCATCTCCGAAGCACCATCGTGATCACCATCGTCACCGGTGCGATACCTTGATCTCTATCGTAGCATCGTTGTCGTTACGCCATCTATTGCTTCTACGACTATCGCTACCGCTTAGTGATAAAGTAAAGCAATTACAGGGCGTTTGCATTTCATACAATAAAGCGACAACCATATGGCTCCTGCCAGTTGCCGATAACTTCGGTTACAAAACATGAACATCTCATACAATAAAATATAGCATCATGTCTTGACCATATCACATCACAACATGCCCTGCAAAAACAAGTTAGACGTCCTCTACTTTGTTGTTGCAAATTTTACGTGGCTACTACGGGTTGAGCAAGAACCGTTCTTACCTACGCATCAAAACCACAACGATAGTTCGTCAAGTTAGTGTTGTTTTAACCTTCGCAAGGACCGGGCGTAGCCACACTCAGTTCAACTAAAGTTGGAGAAACAGACACCCGCTAGTCACCTGTGTGCAAAGCACGGCGGTAAAACTAGTCTCGCGTAAGCGTACGCGTAATGTCGGTCCGGGCCGCTTCATCCAACAATACCGCTGAACCAAAGTATGACATGCTGGTAAGCAGTATGACTTGTATCTCCCACAACTCACTTGTGTTCTACTCGTGCATATAACATCAACGCATAAAACCTAGGCTCGGATGCCACTACTGGGGAACGTAGTAATTTCAAAAAAAAAATCCTACGCACACGCAAGATCATGGTGATCCATAGCAACGAGAGGGGAGAGTGTTGTCCACGTACCCTCGTAGACCGTAAGCGGAAGCGTTATTACAACGCGATTAATCTAGTCGTACGTCTTCACGATCCGACCGATCCAAGTACCGAACGCACAGCACCAAAACATACATCAAGTGGATCATGTGAATATCCCATTGTCACCACAGATAAGCACGGTAAGACATACATCAAGTGTTCTCAAATCCTCAAAGACTCAATCCCGACAAGATAACTTCAAAGGGAAAACTCAATCCATTACAAGAGAGTAGAGGGGGAGAAACATCATAAGATCCAACTATAATAGCAAAGCTCGCGATACATCAAGATCGTATCACCTCAAGAACACGAGAGACAGAAATGAAACACATAGCTACTGGTACATACCCTCAGCCCAGAGGGTGAACTACTCCCTCCTTGTCATGGAGAGCGCTAGGATGATGAAGATGGCCACCGGTGATGGATTCCCGTTCCGGCAGGGTGCCGGAACAGGCTCCCGAGAGGTTTTTGGTGGCTACAGAGGCTTGTGGCGGCGGAACTCCCGATCTATTATGTTCCCCAAAGGTTTTATGGTATATGGACGTATATAGGCGAAAGAAGTCGATAAGGGGAGCCTCGAGGGGCCCACGAGGGTGGAGGGCACGCCCAGGGGGTGGGCGCGCACCCCTACCTCGTGGCCTCCTCGAAGCTTCCCGGACTTCAGCTCCACGTCTCCTGGATCAGGTTCGTTCCAAAAATCACGCTCCCGAAGGTTTCATTCCATTTGGACTCCGTTTGATATTCCTTTTCTTCGAAACACTGAAATAGGCAAGAAAACAGCAATATGGGCTGGGCCTCCGGTTAATTGGTTTGTCCCAAAAATAATATAAAAGTGTATAATAAAGCCCGTAAACATCCAAAACAGATAATATAATAGCATGAATGCTTCATAAATTATAGATACGTTGGATACATATCAGCATCCCCAAGCTTAATTCTTGCTCGTCCTCGAGTTGGTAAATGATAAAAGAAAGAATGTATGAAGTGTGAATGCTAGCAGGTGCACAAGTTTGTTCAATGATAATTTCAATGACAGTAGTTCAAATCATAAAACTTCTCAAGATCAAGTAACAAGCTATTCACATGGTAAAGCATAGACCATAAACTTTCTTGAAAACTAGCAAACTTCATTCTCAGTCATCAAACAATTACAATTCATCTTATTTTCAGCAAGGGTCTATGTCAGAGCTTTGATTTAGCAAACTCCACATACTCAACTATGATATAGTCTTGCATGATTGCTACCACTCAAAGCATATTCTTAGAACAAATAGCATCCATCGAACACAGAGAAATATAGGGGCTTAGTGTTTCGCCTCCCAACTCACTTATCATATAGATAATTGTCAACAATAATAATTCATGATCAAATATATTTGCTTGGCCATATATGCTTAGATCTTTACCCAACACACGATGCTTGCCAACTAAAGAGTAGGTACGAATGAGAAGGAATACTATTGACTCTTGCATAAAAGTAAAAGATAGGCCCTTCGCATAGGGAAGCAGGGATTTGTTGGGGAACGTAGTAATTTCAAAAAAAATCCTACGCACGCGCAAGATCATGGTGATGCATAGCAACGAGAGGGGAGAGTGTTGTCCATGTACCCTCATAGACCGTAAGCGGAAGCGTTATGACAACGCGATTGATGTAGTCGTACGTCTTCACGATCCGACCAATCCAAGTACCGAACGCAGGGCACCTCCGACTTCAGCACACGTTCAACTCGATGATGATCTCCGGACTCTGATCCAGCAGAGTTTCGGGGATGAGTTCCGTCAGCACGACGGCGTGGTGACGATGATGATGTTCTACCGACGCAGGGCTTCGCCTAAGCACCGCAACGATATGACCGAGGTGGAATATGGTGGAGGGGGGCACCGCACACGGCTAAGGAACGATCACGAAGATCAACTTGTGTGTCATGGGGTGCCCCCTGCCCCCGTATATAAAGGAGCAAGGGGGAGGGGGCCGCCGGCCAAAGGAGGGCGCGCCAGGGAGGAGTCCTACTCCCACCGGGAGTAGGACTCCCTCGTTTCCTAGTCCAACTAGGAGAGGGGAAGGAAGGGAAGGAGAAGGAGAAGGAAGGAGAGGGAGGAAAAGGAGGAAAGGGGGGCCGACCCCTTAGTCCAATTCGGTTTGGGATAGGGGGGCCGGCCCCTTAGTCCAATTTGGTTTGGGCTAGGGGGGCCGCGCGCCCTGGCTCCTCTCTTCCACCACTTGGCCCATGAGACCCATTGCTTCTTCCTCGTATTCCCGTAACTCCCCGATACCCCTGAAAAATACCCGAATCACTCGGAACCTTTCCGGCCTCCGAATATAGCCGTCCAATATATCGATCTTTACATCTCGACCATTTCGAGACTCCTCGTCATGTCCCCGATCTCATCCGGGACTCCGAACTCCTTCGGTACATCAAAACTCATAAACTCATAATATAACTGTCATCGTAACGTTAAGCGTGCGGACCCTACGGGTTCGAGAACTATGTAGACATGACCTAGAACTATTCTCGATCAATAACCAATAGCGGAACCTGGATGCTCATATTGGCTCCTACATATTCTACGAAGATCTTTATCGGTCAAACCGCATAACAACATACGTTGTTCCCTTTGTCATCGGTATGTTACTTGCCCGAGATTCGATCGTCGGTATCCAATACCTAGTTCAATCTCGTTACCGGCAAGTTTCTTTACTCGTTACGTAATGCATCATTCCGTAACTAACTCATTAGCTACATTGCTTGCAAGGCTTATAGTGATGTGCATTACCGAGAGGGCCGAGAGATACCTCTCCGACAATCGGAGTGACAAATCCTAATCTCGAAATACGCCAACCCAACATGTACCTTCGGAGACACCTGTAGAGCTCCTTTATAATCACCCAGTTACATTGTGACGTTTGGTAGCACACAAAGTGTTCTTCCAGTAAACGGGAGTTGCATAATCTCATAGTCATAGGAACATGTATAAGTCATGAAGAAATGAATAGCAACATACTAAACGATCAAGTGCTAAGCTAACGGAATGGGTCAAGTCAATCATATCATTCTCCTAATGATGTGATCCCATTAATCAAATGACAACTCATGTCTATGGTTAGGAAACTTAACCATCTTTGATTAACGAGCTAGTCAAGTAGAGGCATACTAGTGACACTATATTTGTCTATGTATTCACACATGTATTATGTTTCTGGTTAATACAATTCTAGCATGAATAATAAACATTTATCATGAAATATGGAAATAAATAATAACTTTATTATTACCTCTAGGGCATATTTCCTTCAGGATTTGCAGAGGTGCCAGAGCTCGATTTTGAAATAGAAATAAAATTTTTTGAGAGGTATGCTTTCATTGTCAACATAACAACCAAGAGTTCCCAATATCTTCCATACTACATACATTATAGGCGGTTCTCTTTTACTTCCCCTCCACCAATAATCATCAATCCATGGCTTGCCCAAAACAACGAGTGCCTCCAACTACCATCAATCCTGGGGGAGTTTTGTTTGCAATTATTTTTGATTTGATTTTGATCTTTTGATCATGGAACTGGGCATCCTAGTTACCGGCCATTTTTCTCGTGAATGATGAGCGGAGTCCACTCATCGTGAGAATAACCCACCTAGCATGGAAGATACTGACAGCCCCTAGTCGCTACATGAGCGATTCGGGCATACACAACAGATTATTATTTGAAGGTTTAGAGTTTGGCACATGCAAATTTACTTGGAACTGCAGGTAAATACCGCATATAGGTAGGTATGGTGAACACTCATGGAAGATACTTGGTTCAAGGGATTTGGATGCACAAGCAGTATTCCCGCTTAGTACAGATATTTTGGCTAGCAAAGGATTCTAAAAAGCAAGCACCACATGTTGGAGGATCTATAACAATATAACTTCTATACAAATATACCCAAGCATAACTCATTACGTCGTCTTCCTTGTCCAACTTCAACTAATTTGCTCAGGTTTGAAAATAACTAATGGGGCTCACAATCATAGAAGATGTCTAAGATAGTATATTTATATGTGAAATTTCTCCTCCTTCAATATTCTTTCATGAATTGTTCAAATGACCAATACAATACTTGCTGACCTTCAATAAATTTACCATCTCTATTTCTTAGATGTGAAGTCATTACTCCCGATGGGGTAAGCATATGAAACATATATAATTTCAGATTTATGACATTCAACTCATTCAACCATTTACTCATAGGATATAAGTGAAGCACACGAGTAAATGACAAACTACTCCAAAAAGATATAAGTGAAGATCAATGGGTAGTTAAATAATTATGTAGCTATGTGAAGACTCTCTCTCATTTAAGAATTTCAGATCTTGGTATTTTATTCAAACAGCAAGCAAAACAAAATAAAATGACATGGCGCTCCAAGCAAAACACATATCATGTGGTGATTAAAAATATAGCTCCAAGTAAAGTTACCGATGAACAAAGACGAAAGAGAGGATGCCATCCGGGGCATCCCAAGCTTAGGCTCATGGTTGTCCATGAATATTACCTTGGGGTTCCTTGGGCATCCCCAAGCTTAGGCTCTAGCCACTCCTTATTCCATAGTCCATCGAATCTTTACCCAAAACTTGAAAACTCCACAACACAAAACTCAAGAAAAAACTCGTAAGCTCCGTTAGTATAAGAAAATAAATCACCACTAAGGTACTATTGTGAACTCATTCTAAATTCATATAGGTGTAATATCTACTGTATTCCAACTTCTCTATGGTTCATACCCTCTGATACTACTCATAGATTCATCAAAATAAGCAAACAACACATAGAAAACAGAATCTGTCAAAAACTGAATAGTCTGTAGTAATCTGTATCAAACGTATACTTCTGGAACTCCAAAAATCCTACAAACTTAGGACGTCCTAAGAAATTTGTGTGCCAATCCATATGAAAAAGAATCAGAACAAAATACGCTTCTGTGAATTATGAAAACTAATTTACTGGGTGCAAAAGTTTCTGATTTTCAGCAGGATCAACACAACTATCACCGTAAGCTATCCTAAAGGTCTTACTTTGCATTTTATTGAAACAAAAGCTATTAAACATGATTACTAAATTAGCTTAATCATGTGAACACACAAAAACAGTAGGGTTAAATATTGGGTTGTCTCCCAACAAGCGCTTTTCTTTAATACCTTTTTAGCTAGGCATGATGATGACAATGATGCTCACATAAAAGATAAGAATTGCAACATAACAGGAGCATCATGAAGCTTATGACTAGCACATTTAAGTATAACCCACTTCCTATGCATAGGGATTTTGTGAGCAAACAACTTATGGGAACAAGAATCAACTAGCATAGGAAAGCAAAACAAGCATAGCTTCAAGATTTTCAACACATAGAGAGGAAACTTGATATTATTGCAATTCCTACAAGCATATATTCCTCCCTCATAATAATTTTCAGTAGCATCATGAATGAATTTAACAATATAACTATCACATAAAGCATTATTTTCATGATCCACAAGCATATAAATTTTACTACTCTCCGCATAAGCATAATTCTTCTGATTCATAGTAGTGGGAGCAAACTCAACAAAATAACTATCACGTGAGGCATAATCCAATTGAAAATTAAAACCGGGATGACAAGTTACATAGTTATCATTATTCCTTATAGCATACATGTCATCACAATTATCATCATAGATAGCAACTTTGTTCTCATAATCAATTGGAACCTCTTCCGAAATAGTGGATTCATCACTAAATAAGTCATGACCTCTCCAAATCCACTTTCATAATTATCACAATAAGATTCAACACCCTCCAAAATAGTGGGATCATTACTTCCTAAAGTTGACACTCTTCCAAACCCACTTTCATCAATATAATCATCATAAATAGAAGGCATGCTATCATCAAAATAAATTTGCTCATCATAACTTGGAGGACAAAAAAGTATCATCTTTATCAAACATAGCATCCCCAAGCTTGTAGCTTTGCATATCATTAGCATCATGCATATTCAAGGAATTCATACTAACAACATTGAAATCATGCTCATCATTCACATATTTAGTGCCAAGCATATATTCCTCCCACATAATAATTTTTAGTAGCATTATGAATGAATTCAACAATATAACCAGCACATAAAGCTTTCTTTTCATGATCTACTTGCATGAAATTTTTACTACTCTCCACATAAGCAAATTTATTCACATCAATAGTAGTGGGAGCAAACTCAACAAAATAATTGTCATGTGAGGCATAATCCAATTGAAAACTAAAATCATGATGACAAGTTTCATGGTTATCATTATTCTTAATAGAATACAAGTCATCACAATAATCATCATAGATAGCAACTTTGTTCTCATAATCAGTTGGGACCTCTTCCGAAATAGTGGATTCATCACTAAATAAAGTCATGACCTCTCCAAATCCACTTCCATAATTATCACAATAATATTCAACATCCTCCAAAATAGTGGGATCATTACTACCTAAAGTTGACACTCTTCCAAACCCACTTTCATCAATATAATCATCATAAATAGGAGGCATGCTTTCATCATAATAAATATTCTCATCAAAACTTGGGGAACTAAACATATCATCTTCATCAAACATAGCTTCCCCAAGCTTGTGGCTTTGCATATCATTAGCATCATGGATATTCAAGGAATTCATACTAACAACATTGCAATCATGCTCATCATTCAAAGATTTAGTATCTCATTTTATAGACTTCTTCTAGCACTTGAGCATGATTTTCCTTTTCATCATACTTACGAAAGATATTAAAAAGATGAAGTGTATGAGACAAACTCAATTCCAATTTTTTTGTAGTTTTCTTTTATAGACATAACTAGTGATAAAACAAGAAACAAAAAGCTTCGATTGCAAGATCTAAAGATATACCTTCAAGCACTCACCTCCCCGGCAACGGCGCCAGAAAAGAGCTTGATGTCTACTACACAACCTTCTTATCATAGACGTTGTTGGGCCTCCAAGTGCAGAGGTTTGTAGGACAGTAGCAAATTTCCCTCAAGTGGATGCCCTAAGGTTTATCAATCCGTGGGAGGTGTAGGATGAAGATGGTCTATGTCAAGCAACCCTGCAACCAAATAACAAAGAGTCTCTTGCACACCCAATACAATGGTAAATTGTATAGGTGCACTAGTTTGGCGAAGAGATGGTGATACAAGTGCAATATGGATGATAGATATAGGTTTTTGTAATCTGAAAATATAAAAACAGCAAGGTAACAAGTGGTAAAAGTGAGCATAAACGGTATTGCAATGCTTAGAAACAAGGCCTAAGGTTCATACTTTCACTAGTGAAAGTTCTCTCAACAATAATAACATAACTGAATCATATAACTATCCCTCAACATGCAACAAAGAGTCACTCCAAAGCACTAATAGCGGAGAACAAACGAAGAGATTATTGTAGGGTACGAAATCACCTCAAAGTTATCCTTTCTGCTCGATCTATTCAAGAGTCCGTAGTAAAATAACACGAACCTATTCTTTCCGTTCAATCTATCATAGAGTTCATACTAGAATAACACCTTAAGACACAAATCAACCAAAACCCTAATGTCACCTAGATAATCCAAGGTCACCTCAAGTATTCGTGGACATGATTATACGATATGCATCACACAATCTTAGATTCGTCTATTCAACCAACACAAAGTACTTCAAAGAGTGCCCCAAAGTATCTACCGGAGAGTCGAGACGAAAACGTTTGCCAACCCCTATGCATAAGTTCACAAGGTGAACCCGCAAGTTGATCACCAAAACTTACATCAAGTGGATCACGTGAATATCCCATTCTCACCACAGATAAGCACGGCAAGTCATACATCAAGTGTTCTCAAATCCTCAAAGACTCAATCCGACAAGATAACTTCAAAGGGAAAACTCAAACCATAACAAGAGAGTAGAGGGGGAGAAACATCATAAGATCCAACTATAATAGCAAAGCTCGCGATACATCAAGATCGTATCACCTCAAGAACACGAGAGAGAGAGAGATCAAACACATAGCTACTGGTACATGCCCTCAGCCCCGAGGGTGAACTACTCCCTCCTCGTCATGGAGAGCGTCGGGATGATGAAGATGGCCACCGGTGATGGATTCCCGTTCCGGCAGGGTCCCGGAACGGGCTCCCGAGAGGTTTTTGGTGGCTACAGAGGCTTGCAGCGGCGGAACTCCCGATCTATTATGTTCCTCAAAGGTTTTAGGGTATATGGACTTATATAGGTGAAGGAAGTCGGTAAGGGGAGCCTCGAGGGGTCCACGAGGGTGGAGGGCGCGCCCAGGGGGGTGGGCACGCCCCCCTGCCTCGTGGCCTCCTTGAAGCTTCCCTGACTACAGCTCCACGTCTCCTGGATCACGTTCGTTCCAAAAATCACGCTCCCAAAGGTTTCATTCCGCTTGGACTCCGTTTGATATTCCTTTTCTCCGAAACACTAAAATAGGCAAGAAAACAACAATATGGGCTGGGCCTCCGGTTAATAGGTTAGTCCCAAAAATAATATAAAAGTGTATAATAAAGCCCGTAAACATCCAAAACAAATAATATAATAGCATGAATGCTTCATAATTATAGATACGTTGGAGATGTATAAGTGATCTTAGCTCAAGGGGAATAAGGTGAAGACGTGGTCTTCTAAGTTCAATCTCAGCCTTCCTAACCATATGCAACTAGAACTGGTCTACGAAATCCTAGTCTTTGTCAAGCTACTTGTTCTATGCCTTCACCCCTTACTTATTTTTTAGCTTCAGGAAGTCATTGCTTGCCTGCTCTTGATTGACTTCCTTGTGTGGAGACATTCACCTGATTGCATATTTGGCTTCATAATGTCTTCCAATTCCGTTCTGTTCTACCTAGCTGCTATCTCTCTTCGTGCTTACACTGGATTGTCTCTTTGACTATGGCATGGCGAGTGTAGTATATCTTCCACTGCATACTGTGTAGGTGCTATTTGCTTGTCTGTCTTTGAAGACATTGTCTATCTTGAAGACTTTCGTAAAAATCACCTATTCACTCCCCTCTAGTCGATACTAGCACTTTCAAACACCAGCTTGGCCCCCTCCACACCCCCCAAAATCCCGCGCTCACCCCGAACCCCCCCCGCTCACGCACACACACCACCCCTCCCTCGCTCGAAACCTTATCTAGGTCGTCGCCGCCGCAGCGCCGCCTCAATCGTTAACCTCCATCGGTCTGCCCGTGCAGGTTACCCACCAAGGTATATACCCTAGCCACCTTGACTTTCTTAGATGACGCCTGTGAAACACCCCCTTTCCCCCATATCCCCATCCCCATCCCCCACTCCAAAGAATTGCAGCCTAAGCCCGGCTACGCTTCTTGGGGAGTTCGAGGAGCGAATGGCCCAAAAGAGCTTTTTGGCGGCCTCTTCGCCCAACGTCAGTGAGGTGGCCGCCGAGGAAGCTGACGATGATGACTAGCCGCAGCCTTTCAATCAACGGACTAGAGTATTCTGGTATGTCATGGATGCTGGTTACGACATCGAGGTTGTCGATAGCGGCGGCTTGACGCGGGCTATGTCACAGATTAAGTTCCCCACCCCAACCCCTCCGGTTCGACAACCATCGATCTCACCGATGGCTCTACCGCTGATCTCACGTGGCTCATTATGAACAATCATCGCCATGGAGCCCCTTTGGTCATTTCTGAAGGACACGTTTTGTGACGCTAGCTTGGGATCCTCACCTAGCTGCCAAGTAAGTCCTCATCGAAGACGACCACGAGGAGGAGCCCATCTGTGACAAGTGGGGAAACCCATGATTTGTTTTGACATGCCTCCTCACTGGGGGAATCCCATGATTGTTTTCCCGAACCCCTTTTGTTGTGACAACCTGTCCATTATTTATTGCTATATTTGGTTGTTTGCATTACGCCTTGTTTATTTCATTGGGTTTTGGTTGTCCAGTTGTTTGTGATTAGCATATGTCCAGTTTCAATTGTCATCTTTGGTTGTTCGTAGTATGCCTTGTTTATTTAAGTTATTTACAATGTGATGTTATATATGTGCAAGTATGAACTATGCAGTTCAATTAAATCAATACCAGTTTTAACAATAGCTCTATGAATGACTACATTTGGTTGGTGTTAAGCATGTTGTATTTAACACGTCTTTCCATTTGATTTAACAATAACTAGTATACTTAGACCTGCACAATACCAGTTTGAATGCTATGTTTGCTTGTTTTTAAATGTTAGGCCCGTTGTAGTTAACACACATTTCCACTTCTTGTTTTTCTTAACTAGTGTGCTTAAACCTTCACCATGAAGCTATCATTTGGAGATTATGTTGTCTACAATGGATATATTTGGTTGATGTTTAGCCTGGTGTGCTTAACATGCCTTTATATGTACTTACACATGACAATATTCGGAACAACTGTTGTTTACCATCGAGGTTAGTTTCATCCCATGGCTTATATATATACTCACTGTTCAGGATAACGGTAGCTGGTACCATTTAGGCCGGGGGCCGATAAGGGACTAATCATCAAATCGGACATTTAACTAAATATATTTGTAACCCATTTATTGATAGGTTAACTAGGGCCATATCAAAAATATTTGAGGCTACATAGCAAGATGCATTGTACTGAATGACTAAATATGCAATCCTAGATCACATAGCAACAAGGAAGCGATGTTTGGTTCTAGGCCTAGGAGTGCCACACTTTGCCATACAATGTTGTCAAACTTGCCAAAGGGTTAGTTCTTCAAAACGAGAGCCACAAGTTGGCACGCCTAAGAGAATCTTGCCAAACTTTTTGAGTGTATGTGATGTGAGACCATAGTGTGGTTTGCCTAAGATGTGGCTTGAACCAAACACACACCTAAGTTGGTCAACCTTGCCTATTTAAGGGGTGGCAACCTTGGGTTAACGTAGTCTCAAACCAAGAGTGTTACCTTAATGTTCTGATGGTGTCCAGATATACATAGAAGAGCGGCAAGAACATCAACAACACAACAACAATTAACTGCAGTTAATCGGGTGATATTTGTAAAAATGTAATAAACTCCCTCCGCCCCATAATATAATATGTTTATCCATCCACTCCATGAGTATATTCGATGTTATAAGATCTTATATAATGGGACGGAGGGAATGTTGTACTACATCATTGTGCAATTGTTGTTTAGCTTCTAATATTAACTTGGTGCTTTTAGGTACATGTCGTTGGTAAAGATCCGTGCTTCGACCCTTTCTACGTATGGGGCAATGAGATATTGATGAACAAGCATCAGGTGAGGAAACTGATAAAGATTGTTAGTAAAATGGGTCAAAAGATGGCAATTAAACTATTTGTTTACACTTTATCCAAGACAACAGTGAACATCAGCATGGTAAGTAAGAACTCTGCAGCCTTCTTTTTACTGCCCATAATGAGTTGTGTTAGATGATAATGTCTGAATCTTTTTCCTTTCCAGTGGTTCTCGAAGTAGTTTACTCAAGATTACCTCTCAAACTACAGTATTGGTGGGCATGAAAAGGTTAAAGTATTTCTACCAGAACACAATGACTACCTAGATGTCCTCATGAGTCATGAAGACAGTGAAGGATGGGCGGCGACCAACACAAGGGGTTGGACTAGAGTCGTGCGTGACTTCTTCATGGAGGAGAGCCCAATACGGGCATTCTGCTTCACCTTGTTCAGCAACCAGAATCTCTTTTGTATCTTTCTTTACCGTGTTTAACAGTACAAGTATACAAACCTAGTTCATCATTCTTTATTTTGTGCTTATGTAATTCTTGAACATATGTATTTGCAAATCGAATAATGCATTGGTTGTTTAACCCGATGGATATGAATAAAGTTATAGCCAACTTTCAAATTCAAATTCGGTACAATTTTAAATAGCAGTGATTTAATTAGGGTCAAAACATGCTCTATAGGTGGTTACAGCGCACAAGGTCTATAAAGCACAAACGTGTGTGATATACATCATAATCCTACATGGTTTCCGGAGAGGAAACATGTGCGACCATGCACACAATTGCAAAATATGAAGCTTGTGTGAGGTCAGACAATATCACAAACGGTTTAAGCAAATTAAATATTTGTGATAGTGGCCTTATCGTACATGGTTTACAATCATGGACTATTTCGGATGTCGTAGTCATCGTAAACGTTGCACCACATAATAGTGTGTGCGATAGTTATCCTGTATGACACTGGTACGACAGTCCAACCTTTCGTAATCCTATCCGACACGCATACGATGATTAGGTAATCTTCCTAATTACAGATCGCATACGGTTCGGGAGAAGTGAATGTGTGTGATAGTCTCCATATCACACATGCTTGGCAATCATGAACTATTTGTGAGGTGGTGCGCATCGTATACATTGTACCATAGAATACTGTGTGCAATGGTAATACCAGCACACACGAGGAGCAAGGATGGAGCGTTTGGGATATTTGATATATCACAAACAGTTGTGTGACGAATCGCATTTGGGATAGCGGGCATCACATTCGCTTTGTTTTGGAAAACGCGTGCATTCCTACTCCCTATCCCCGACAGTTTCTGGGTCGTGTCGGAAGAACCCACCTATCGCCCACACTGGCAAGGAGACGTTTCAAAATTTCGTGGTGAAAAGGGGTTAAAAACCGTTTGCATAGCAGCTCGTTGTACTAGTGAGCCTCCACACTTTTGACCCAACTCGGTGGCACCAATCAAAAATTTGGTGCACCGACCTGTGTAAAAGATACGAATGTTGGTGGTCTCGGTGGGATCAACGGGAAACAACTCGGAGCGACTGATGTGCAATGGTAGGGAAAAACCTTGCTTTGGTGGTACCGATTGCATCATCTCGGTGAGACCGGAATAAATGCAATAAGTAACATAAGGTTGGCAATCCATCTTGGTGGCACCGATTGCAAAACTCAGTAAGACCTAAATAATTGCAACAAGTTCTAGAGAGTTGGCAAGGCCATCTTGGTGGCACCGATTACAAAACTCGGTAAGACTGAAATAATTGTAATGGGTTATAGGGAGTTGGCAAGGCCATCTCGGTGGGTGAGGGAGTCCTAGATTAAGGGGTCCTCGGACTGCCGGACTATATACTTTGGCCGGACTGTTGGACTATGAAGATACAAGATTGAAGACTTTGTCCTGTGTCCGGATGGGACTCTCCTTTGCGTGGAAGGCAAGCTTGGCAATTCGCATGTGTAGATCTCCTTCTCTGTAACTAACTCTGTGTAACCCTAGCCCCCTCCGGTGTCTACATAAACCGGAGGGTTTAGTCCGTAGGACAACAACAATCATAATCATAGGCTAGCTTCTAGGGTTTAGCCTCTATGATCTCGTGGTAGATCAACTCTTGTAATAGTCATATCATCAAGATCAATCAAGAAGGAAGTAGGGTATTACCTCCATTGAGAGGGCCCGAACCTGGGTAAACATTGTGTCCCTTGTCTCCTGTTACCATTAGCCTTAGATGCACAGTTCGGGACCCCCTACGTGAGATCCGTCGGTTTTGACACCGACATTGGTGCTTTCATTGAGAGTTCCATTGTGCCGTCATGATAAGGCTTGATGGCTTCTTCAATCGTCTTCAACAACGTAGTCCAGGGGGAGGTTTTCCTTCCCAGACAGATCTTCGTATTCGGTGGCTTCGTACTGCGGGCCAACTCGGATGGCCACCTAGAGCAGATCGATAGCTATGCCCCTGGCCATCAGGTCAGGTTTGGAAGCTTGAACTATACTGCCGATATCCGCGGGGACTTGATCTTCGACGGGTTCGAGCCCATGTCAGGTATGCTGAACAGTCACGACGAGCATGACTTAGATCTGCCATCAGACAGTGTTCAGAAGATCGCACCTGCGGCGGCCCCGGGAATCAACCCGGAGCAGATCACGCCCTTCGAGGACGGGTGGATGGAACCCGTCATGGAGGCCGCATACTCATCGGCCTTGGAGCCGAACATTGACCCCATTTCCTATGAGGTCAGTGTTGTCGGACCCCCAGACTCATCTCCGGCTACAGGATCCGAACCGCGTATGCCTATGCCAATCGAATCTGATTGGGCACCGGTCATGGAGTTCACCCCCGCGTATATTTTTCAGCATTCAGCCTTGGGTAATGTGCTAAATTCATTAAGGTCTCTTTCCTTGTCAGGAGACCCCTGGCCAAACTATGTCCGGCTCGAGTGGGAGGCGGACGACGAAGAAGTTCGTTCCCCACCCACCACCCACTTAATAGCCACTGTCGATGACTTAACCGACATTCTTGACTTCAACTCCGAAGACATCGACGGTATGGACGACGATGCAGGAGAAGAACATGAACCACCGCCCACTGGGCGCTGGACAGCCACCTCATCATATCATATATATATGGTGGACACGCCAAAAGAAGGCGATGTCGATGATGCAACGAAGGATAATCCCATCGATAATCCACCAAAGCGACGGTGTAGGCGCCGCTCTAAATCCCGCCACAGTAAAAACAGCGAAAACAACGCAAGAAAGAAAAATACCCCGGTCGACTCCAAAGGAAACGACGACCCCATGGACCCAGCCATGGAGCAGGATGAGCCAGGGGACGGTGAACACAGTCCGGAGCCGATGTTAGATGACGCCGATCCTGAGGGTAAAATTCATCAACCTGTCTCCGGAGAGGAGAACAGTTCGGACGATGATGCACTCATTGTCCCAGAAAAACACTTGGAACAAGAGAACCTCCACAGAAGGCTTATTGCCATCGCGAGGTGCTTAAAGAAGCACAAGCAAAGGCTTAAGGCCGCGTAGGACACACTCAACCGCAGATGGAACAAGGTGCTTGACACTGAAGAGAAATACGATTGCGATCACCACACAAAGAGCTGTCCAAAGCGCAAGCTGCTGCCCAAATTCGACGACGAGGCCATAGAGCCCACTCAACCAAAAACATCTGATTAGCCGGACCGACCACCCCGTGGCCGCGACAG
The DNA here is from genome assembly GCF_002162155.2 of Triticum dicoccoides. Taxonomy (NCBI): domain Eukaryota; kingdom Viridiplantae; phylum Streptophyta; class Magnoliopsida; order Poales; family Poaceae; genus Triticum; species Triticum dicoccoides. The sequence goes on from NC_041387.1 coordinate 419,091,041, forward strand.
GACGACCAATGATGCCACACACAAGTCAACACACGATTTACGAGAGCTCCTGGACAAAAAGTCCGGTAGGGCCAGGTCCATCTATGGATCTAGGAAGCACGCTCCAGCACAGGATCAGAGCTACCAAAACGATCATATTGATCGAATACCAGCTAGGTATCAAAAACCGTCGACAATATGCCATGACACACCCAAATACAGGGGTGCCGCACACCCCCTGTGCTTCACCGATGAGGTGCTGGACCATGAATTCCTGGAAGAATTTAAACCCGTGAATATAGGGCATACGACGGAATGACATACCCTGGGGTCTGGATTGAGGACTTTATCCTTCACATTCATATGGCCCGCGGAGATGATCTCCACGCCATTAAATACCTACCCCTCAAGTTAAAAGGACCAGCTCGCCACTGGTTGAAAAGCCTCCCCGAGAACTCAATTGGAAGTTGGGAAGAACTTGAGAATGCTTTTAGGGCAAATTTCCAACGGACCTATGTCCGACCTCCGAGTGCAGACGACTTAAGTCACATAATTCAACAGCCCGAAGAGTCAGCCTGAAAAGCCTGGAACAGATTTCTTACTAAGAAGAATCAAATCGTCGAAGGCCCGGACGCCGAAGCCTTAGCGGCCTTCGAGCATAGTGTCTGGGACGAATGGCTTGCCAGATACCTTGGCCAGGAAAAGCCAAGGACAATGTCAGCCTTAACAAGCCTCATGGCCCGCTTTTGTGCAGGCAAGGACAGCGGGCTGGCCCGTAGTGGCACCAGCGACCCAGGCACATCCGAAGTCAGAGATGGAACGGGAAGCCGCGACGCAATAAAAACAAGCGTCAAAACAATGATGATGGCCCAGATAACACGATGGTCAACACCGGATTCAGGGGCTCTCGACCCGGTCAACGGACGAAGCCATTTAAAGGCAACAAGATTGACCGTCCAGCCTAAATAAGATTCTAGACAAATTATGTCAGATTCATGGCACCCCCAAAAAACCTGCAAATCACACCCATAGAGAATGTTGGGTTTTCAAGCAGGCCGGCAAGCTCAATGCTGAACACAAGGGGAGGGAGCTTTCGAGTGAACACGAGGATGAGCCTCGCCAGCTGAACACTGGGGGACAGAAAAAACTCCCACCAGTAGTCAAAACAATGAATATGATCTACGCAACTCACATTCCAAGGAGAATGAGCAAACGCGCACTCCGAGATGTATATGTTGTGGAGCCCGTTGGCCCCAAATTTAGTCCCTGGTCGGCCTGCCCGATCACCTTTGATCGCAGGGATCATCCAACTAGTATCCAGCATGGAGGATCGGCTGCCTTGGTGCTCGACCCAATAATTAATGGATACCATCTCACCCGAGTCCTTATGCACTGCGGCAGTAGTCTTAACCTGATATATCAGGACACGGTCCGCAAAATGGGGATAGACCCGTCAAGAATCAGCAAAAGCAACACTACCTTTAAGGGAGTGATACCAGGCGTCGAGGCCCGCTGCACGGGCTCTCTAATACTATAGGTTGTATTCGGTTCTCCCGACAACTTTAGAAGCGAAGAACTAATCTTCGACATCGCTCCATTCCGAAGCGGCTATCACACACTACTTGGAAGAACAGCCTTCGCTCGTTTTAATGCAGTACCGCACTACGCCTATCTTAAACTAAAGATGCCCTGCCCACGTGGCGTCATCACAGTTAGCGGAAATACAGAGCGTTCCTTACGTTGGAAGAATATGTGGTGGCTCTAGCAGCCGAACACTAAGCGGCCCCTCCAACCAGAATAAACGGTCGGTCATCAAGACCGCGGACACGGTTAGACGAGTCCGGCGCTTCATCAGATGTAACAACCCAGCTGGTATACCCTGATGTCTACTACACAACCTTCTTCTTGTAGACGTTGTTGGGCCTGCAAGTGCACAGGTTTATAGGACAGTAGCAAATTTCCCTCAAGTGGATGACCTAAGGTTTATCAATCTGTGGGAGGTGTAGGATGAAGATGGTCTCTCTCAAACAACCCTGCAACCAAATAACAAAGAGTCTCTTGTGTCCCCAACACACTCAATACAATGGTAAATTGTATAGGTGCACTAGTTCAGCAAAGAGATGGTGATACAAGTGCAATATGGATGGTAGATATAGGTTTTTGTAATCTGAAAATATAAAAACAGCAAGGTAACTAATGATAAAAGTGAGCGTAAACGGTATTGCAATGCTAGGAAACAAGGCATAGGGTTCATACTTTCACTAGTGCAAGTTCTGTCAACAATAATAATATAGATAGATCATATAACAATCCCTCAACATGCAACAAAGAGTCACTCCAAAGCCACTCATAGGGGAGAACAAACGAAGAGATTATGGTAGGGTACGAAACCACCTCAAAGTTATTCTTTCGGGTCAATCTATTCAAGAGTTCGTACTAGAATAACACCTTAAGACACAAATCAACCAAAACCCTAATGTCACCTAGATACTCCATTGTCACCTCAAGTATCCGTGGGTATGATTATACGATATGCATCACACAATCTCAGACTCATCTATTCAACCAACACAAAGTACTTCAAAGAGTGCCCCAAAGTTTCTACCGGAGAATCAAGACGAAAACGTGTGCCAACCCTTATGCATAGGTTCATGGGCGGAACCCGCAAGTTGATCACCAAAACATACGTCAAGTGGATCACGTGAATATCCCATTGTCACCACAGATAAGCACGGCAAGACATACATCAAGTGTTCTCAAATCCTTAAAGACTCAATCCGACAAGAAAACTTCAAAGGGAGAACTCAATTCATCACAAGAGAGTAGAGGGGGAGAAACATCATAAGATCCAACTATAATAGCAAAGCTCGCGATACATCAAGATCGTGCCATAGAGAGAACACGGGAGAGAGAGAGAGATCAAACACATAGCTACTGGTACATACCCTCAGCCCCGAGGGTGAACTACTCCCTCCTCGTCATGGAGAGCGCTGGGATGATGAAGATGGCCACCGGTGAGGGATTCACCCCTCCAGCAGGGTGTCGGAATGGGCTCCCAAGAGGTTTTTGGTGGCTACAGAGGCTTGCGGCGGCGGAACTCCCGATCTATATTTGTCTTTGATGTTTTTAGGGTACGTGGACTTATATAGGCGAAAGAAGTCGGTCGGGGGAGCCTCGAGGAGCCCAGGAGACAGGGGCGCGCCTAGGGGGGTGGGCACGCCCTCCTATGTCCTGGCTTCCTCGAACTTTCCCTAGCTTGAACTCCAAGTCTCCCGGATCATATCCTTTCCAAAAATCACGCTTCCGAAGGTTTCATTCCGTTTGGACTCCCTTTGATATTCCTTTTCTTCGAAATACTGAAACAGGCAATAAAACAGCAATATGGGATGGGCCTCCGGTTAGTAGGTTAGTCCCAAAAGTAATATAAAAGTGTATAATAAAGCCCGTAATCATTCAAAACAGATAATAAAATAGCATGAATGCTTCATAGATTACAGATACGTTGGAGACGTATCATACCCCCACAAGTGGTGCTAGGGGCTGCTCGCAAAAAGAAGCCCATAGTTTGGCTCGACTTTATTAATACAATAACATATTGCATTTTCATGGTTCAATAAGATCAACCACCTCCTCGCATGAAGTCTTTTCACCTGGGTTTTTCCTCTTTACAAATGATCATCGTGCTCCGCCCTTCCAGGATACAGCACAACGGAGATAAAGGCGCAGACGTGCAGCAGGGCCCCGCTCAAAGGTTTCTCTTCAGATAAAGACCCTGCGTAAATCTTTTTTAATGTCTCTTGTTGCTTCTTCCCCTCCAAAAACTTAATACAACCGGGAGGGATACTGGGGTTTTCAGCATTTTTGTCACACCAGACTAATGCACGTACCTGGAAACTCAGGGCTTATTATCAAGGGCGTTACTCAACCCAGTATATGTTGCAAAGTCTGAATACCTTAGGGAGTGTTCGGCGTTGCGAGTTTGGCCTTATATGCATCAGCTCCGAATCATGTCCTTGGTCAAATGTTGGATTTGCCCGGCTCCCGTGTTTTGCTACCTTACGTTCCGCTCTATCGGCTAAGGTGGCACCGGGAGAACTACTATTATTGTGCCCTGGTTCATCTAGACGAGCACCTTAGTAGAGAAAGCTGAAAACTGATTGTGATGATACAGCATGAGACTAGTCAACCACTCGATGATTCAGCGGAATCTTCGTGATTCCTCTGCATTAATGAAGGACCGGTTTCCCATTCATGTACGAACGCACCATATCCGGATAAACGCGGAAGTACCAGGGGCTATATAGTAGCCCCACCGTCAAACTCCTATGGCTAAGTGAAAGTGTTAAAGCTATATAGTCTGATTGCCTGGTTCGCCGTGCTACCACCTCCTTAACGTACCAAGACGTTGGATCAATTGTGGCTATGTGCTTTCTCGAACACCCCCGCATTATATGCATGGGGGCTGAAGCCGACGACTACTAACTTTCAGGCTATATACATACATAAACGGCCGCACATGAGGCACTATAATACTTTCAGGCAAAAGTATAAACACAACCTTTATAATCAAAATAGCATTGTTTTTACAATTGAGATACATGTCACTCGAACATGGCACTCTTCGAGCACTGAGCCTCTATTAAACGGGCGCCTTCTAAGACTTCTTCAAAATAGTGCTCAGCCGGGTCCTAGCCTTCCGCCGCACCCCGGGTTGCAATAGCGGTGGTTTCCATCCCAGCCCAGTATGTTTTAACATGGGAAAGAGCCATCCGCACACCCTCTATACACGCCGACCTCTTCCCAGCAATGATATGCGACACAACACCAAGGAATAGTTGCACTAATCCAAAATAATTGTCCGGCCTTGGTCCACGTGGCCAAAGATGATCCACGACAGACCTCATAGCAAGCCTGGCCAATCTATGGAGCTCGGCCCATGCGACCATCCTTTCATTCAACGGCAGCGGAGGCGTCGGGGCACTGAATTGCGACCAAAATAACCTTTCTACCTGATGGTCTTTCCGATCTTTGTAAAACTCAGTCGCATCAGCAGCACTCTTCGCCAGGTCGGCATACGCGTCTGCAGCACTCCACAACTGATCCAGAGGGGCATATTTCGGATCTCCGAACTTCATCCGCAATAAATAGGGCCTTCCAGCCGTGATATCTCCGGCTTCTCGGAGCTCCTCCTTTATGCCCCTCATTTCAGAGCGGGTTTCCTTGGCTGCCTATAGGGCCTTCTTCAGGTCGGCTGCTTTCGCTCGGCTGTCCTTCTCAAGGAGCTCATAGCGGTCGGCGGCATCTTTCAGCTCAACAGCCATCTCGGCTATCCTTTCCTCGCTCCGGCGATGAGCAGCCTATTCGGCTCTCAACTCTTCGACCGCCTTCAGGGCGGCCGCATCACTTATTCGAGCTTGTTCCTTGGCTCGGGCAAGCTCTGCCCGAAGGGTCTCTACGGCAGCAGCTCCATCTGCAGTCACAGTATATTATAGATACTAGCATAATGCTCCTCTTACAATTTACTGATAAGCAGAACATACCTACCCTGGGCCTCGTCAAGCCGCTTGTTAACAAGCACGATGTCGGCATCTGCCACGTCAAGCTGCCGCTTCAGTTCGGTAAAATCAGCAGTCTGGTCAGCCGCCGGACAATCAGCTGCCTACACATAAAAGCACCACGATTATTACCTGGGATTACGATCCTCCGTTTGCCACCTATGGATGGCAACCAGAGTCTCAGGGGCTACTATCTATACAGAGCACACCTAGCATGTGCGGTACCGTCAGAAATACATGTATTATTTCGCATACCTCAAAGCCGCTCAGCAGACCTGTGAAGGCTTCATTCAAACCACCTTTGGCGGTGGAAATACTCTCAATCATCGTACCCATTAGGATACGATGTGTCTCTGAGCTGGCCGCTCGCTCTAGAAGACCCATCAATGTGTTCGGCTGTATGCCGGACAATCCCTGACTCTTTTTATCATTCTCCTTGGGAGCCGAATATTCCGAACTTCGGGCAGCCGAAGTGTCAACTTCTGGCCTCAGCGGATTAGGAGAAATCCTCCGTGAGGACACCTCGGGGTCTCCGCCCCATGTGGAGGGGAGGAAGGAGGAGGCGTTTCGCTCTCCATCATCTCCGGAAGAAGATCCCCCAAAGACGAACTCTATGGAGAAGGGCTGCGAGCCGGACTACAACAAATATGTTTCGGTTATTATTCTCAGAGACAGAACGGGATATATTTACCAAAGTACTCTTTTACTTATGGCTCGGTGGAGGGCTGGCCCCCTTTCGGGCGCTGTACGGTAAGGACACCCTCTGGGGCGGGGTCCCTTGGCAAGGGTTTCTTCCCTCGTTTGGAAGCCTCTGTTTCCAAGTCTTCAGAGGCGGCCCTTTTCTTACCTTGAGGAGAGGGGATTTTAGGTTTGCCTCCCCGATTATCCTCCTTTGCGGAGGCACTCACTCCCCCAATTTGGATGTATAACATATGAGGCGCCCCTGTGGCTTCACTATTCCTCCCCTCGTCTTCTCCTGATGGCACCTGATACGGCGCGCGCTCAAGCATCCTGGTCAACAAAGGATCCGGCGAGCCTTCGGGAAGAGGGGCCGAACACCTTTTCCTCTACGCCTTCCTTATCCAGTCCTGGCAGAGAGTAGTTTTCAGAATGATGTTATAATAAACATAAAGTACGGTGTGTTCGGTAGCGGGATTACTTACTTGGGTATCCGGACGGTTGCAGTTGAGTCCCATGTCCTCGTTGGTGTCCGGACACTTTATTCATGATCCGAAGAACGACCCATACATCTCTTTGAGCGTCATGCCAAAGAATTGTTGAATGGTTCGCAGTCCTTCCGGGTTGAACTCCCACATACGGAGAGGTCGACGTTGGCAGGGCAGGACCCGACGAACTAGCATTACTTGCATTATCTTGATAAGACTGATGTCTCTCTTGAGGAGGTCTCGGATGCGGCTTTGCAGTGTTAGCACATCGTTAATCGGCCCCCAGTCCAGCCCCTTGTTGACCCATGATGCCAGTTGCGGTGGAGGGCCTGAGCGAAATGCTGGAGGAGCCGCCCGCTTTGTACCTCGGGGAGCTATGATATAAAACCACTCCTGCTGCCATAAATCAGAAGTTTCTGTGAAGGATCCCTTTGGCCATGGGGTGTTGGCTCCTTTGCTTATTATAGCACCTCCGCACTCCGCGTGACGCCCGTAAATCACCCTCGGCCTCACGTTGAAGGTCTTGAGCCATAGACCAAAGTGAGGGGTGATGCGGAGGAAAGCTTCGCATACGACGATAAATGACGAGATGTGAAGGATGGAATCCGGAGCTAGATCATGGAAATATAGCCTATAGTAGAACATGAGCCCTCTTGCAAAGGGATGTGTACTAAAACCTAGCCCTCAGAGAAAGTGGGAAATAAATACGACACTCTCGTTGGGTTCGGGAGTAGGGATGACCTGCCCTTGAGCAGGCAGCCTGTGCGGAATCTCGATGGTGAGATATCTGGCCTCCCTAAGCTTCCTGACGTCCTCCTCTATGACGGAGGAGGCCATCCACTGGCCTTGAAGGTTGGATCCGGACATGGTTGAAGGTCCGAAGCACTTATCTTAAGCCTTGGATGTTGGAACTCGAGCTTTAGGAGGGGAAGGATCAAGCGTGCGAAGAAAAGGACAGGCCTTGGCCCCCTTATAAAGAGGATGCATATCAAGCATCCCCCGCATGGCCGTTTGGGACTTGCCAAAAATCAAGGAGTCATATTAAACAAACATGGTTGGGTTACCCACACCTGTATTGATGAGAATCCTGTGACAAGGGGAACACGATCTCTGCTTCGACAAGACGTGCCAATAAAAACCGCCTCACAACACGTGTAGTGGCTGGTTATGAGAAACGGTTCGAGTAAAGACCGGACTGTGGAATGATGTCGTAAAAAGCTGTCGGTGGATTAGATTTATGAAATATCGTGCTCTCTATGGTGGTATGTGGAATTTGTTTTGCAGAGCCGAACACGATTCTCGTGTTCAAGATCTTCTATGGAGTATTCGGAGAAGGAACCCGCCTTGCAATGCCGAAGACAATCTGCGAGCCGAACTCATCGTCATTGAAGCCTGGTTCAGGGGCTACTGAGGGAGTCCTTGATTAAGGGGTCCTCGAACAGCCGGACTATATACTTTGGCCGGACTGTTGGACTATGAAGATACAAGATTGAATACTTCGTCCCGTGTCCGGATGGGACTCTCCTTTGCATGGAAGGCAAGCTTGGCAATTCGGATGTGTAGATCTCCTTCCGTGTAACCCTAGCCCCCTCTGGTGTCTATATAAACCAGAGGATTTAGTCCGTAGGACAACAACAATCATAATCATAGGCTAGCTTCTAGGGTTTAGCCTCTACGATCTCGTGGTAGATCAACTCTTGTAATACTCATATCATCAAGATCAATCTAGCAGGAAGTAGGGTATTACCTCCATCGAGAGGGCCCGAACCTGGGTAAACATTATGTCCCTTGTCTCCTGTTACCATTAGCCTTAGACGCACAGTTCGGGACCCCCTACCCGAGATCCACAGGTTTTGACACTGACAGTGGGATCAAGATCCATATCAGTGGATCCGATTTGTTAGGTTTTGGTTGTGACTATGTCCAGATGAACTCGGTGGGTCCGGATAGGTAAGTTTTGGTGGGGCCGAGTTGGATAGGGTTTTGGATAGATTTGAATAGAGAAAGTGGTTGATGGTTTTGGAGCAATATCACTAACCATTTGAGCAAATAGATCATAGTCCAAACCTCACCCCCTTTTAATAGTATTGGCCTTCCTATGGAGTCAAGGTAATCTTGGATCACTTCACCAGAAAATGTAGAGTCTCAAGCTTTTGCCAATCCATTTCCTTAGCATTTTGAGGGATCCACAATCACTAGTACTTGCCCTGCCAATCGTTGAACATCCTAAAATCTATAACTCGAATGGATATTAGTTCAATGAGATATGTGTTGTCATCAATTACCAAAACCACCCAGTGATTTGTTGCACTTTTAGAGACTGAGAGTCTTTCGATGCGATCCAGCATCTCGTTTAGGTGCAAGGGATCGTCAGTGTCCATGTCCTGGCCGTAAGCCGGGTTGATTTGAAGTATGTTCCACGGGTTGCTTGAAGCAACCTTGGAGTTTGGACCAGCTAGGGTCAAACCATGGCTCCTTGCAAAGGAGATCGGATTCGATCTTGACGGAAGATCCGTGCTTGGCCCCAATCCGAGGTCGATGTTTGGTGAGGTGGTGATCAGATCCGTGTATGAAGTTGGATCAGGTGCCATGATGATGAGGTACACGCTCACGACTGCTTCTGGTGCAACCAGCCCCGAGGCCCGGGTTGGGATGGGTTCTGGGGTCAAGGTCGCGGTGCCCGAAGTGTTCCTGAGCCGATCTGGCATCCAACCAGAGAGGACGAGATTGCTGCATGAGTCAGCAATGTACTATAAACTCCCAAACGTAATGACTTGGTTCAGGGTGAAGTTTTCAATTTGGTCGAGATGACCGGCTGCGTTGGCATGCAAAATGATGCTACCGAACATGAAAACCTGGCCGGGGACGAAGATGTAAACGTTGCCGTCATCATTGTTGACATTGAGACGAGCCATTGATCCTTTTTCCATCACACAACAGAGCTCTGAAGGAAAGCACCAATGCCAGTACAAAAACTGGTAGACCTCGGGTAGGGGGGCCCTGAGCTGTGGATCTCGAATCAATGGGTAACAGGAGATGAAGGGGATAATATTTACCTAGGTTCGGGCCATATCGATGTGGTAAAACCCTATGTCCTGTTGAAAGTGCAACTAACCACTCAGTGGTTTTGGTAATTCATAACAACATATATCTCATTGAACTATTGTCCACTTAAGATAAATATTTTGGGATGTTCAATGATTGGCATGGCATGGACTAGAGCTGTGGACCCCTCATAATGCTAATGAAAAGGATTGGCAAAAGCTAAGGCTCTACATTTTGTTTAAGTGATCCAAGATCACATTGAGTCCATAGGAAAGCCAATACTATTAAAAGGGGATGAGGTGTTTCTTAATGATCTATTTTCTCAAGTGCTTGGTGCTATTGCTCCAAAACCCTCAGCCACTTTCTCCATCCACATATGTCCAAACCCTAAATTCCAACTCGGCCTCACCGATATTTCCTACCCGGAGCCACCGAGTTCATCTGGACTTAGCCACTGCCAAAACCCTAACAATTTGGTTCACCCAATATGGATCTCGGTCCCACTGAGATGGCCTTGCCAGCTCTTTGTTGCTTGTTGAAATTATTTCGGTCCCACCAAGATGTTGCAATTGATCTCACCGAGATGGCCTGACCGATTCTCTGTTGCCTTATTGCTTCACTTTGGTCTCACCGAGATGATGCGATTGGTGCCACCGAGATGAGGTTTGGCCTAAGCCCTTGCACATCGGTCCCACCGAGTTGTTCTCGGCGGTCCCACCGAGATTCCTAACGTTCATATTTTTACACGGATTAGGGCCAGCCACTGAGTTTTCTGATCGGTGCCACCAAGATGGGTCGAAAGTGTGTAACGGTTGGATTTTGTGTGGAGGCTATATATTCCCCTCCACCTCTTCTTCCTCAGAGAAAAGAGCCATCCGAGCGTGCCTACACTTCCACCATTCATTTTTTGAGAGAGAACCGCCTACTCATGTGTTGAGGTCAAGTTGCTTTCCACTCAAATCCTTCTTCCACCATAGCAAATCTATGAGAGAGAGATGAGTGTTGGGTTGACTATCATTTGAAGCACAAGAGCAAGGAGTTCATCATCAACACACCGTCTATTACCTTTTCAAAGCGGTGTATCCTAGATTGGTTAGGTGTCGCTTGGTAGCCTCCGACATGATGTGGAGTTGAACCAAGAAGTTTGTAAGGGCAATGAGATCACCTACTTTGTGAAGATCTACTCGAGTGAGCAACTCCTTCGTGGGCGATGGCCATGGAGGGATAGACAAGGTTGCTTCTTTGTGGACCCTTCATGGGTGGATCCCCCCTGGACTCCCACAGCCGTTACTGTAGCGACCAGACCTCAAACAGTCAAGTCTCTGTGCATCAGTGTCATTCCTGGATCGGTAATGCTAACATGCACAGTACTCGAGGAATTATAACAGAGTTTCAATCACACACTTATTACATCGGTTCCTCGTAAAGAGTATGATTACATAAATAAACATGGCTGAAGGCCATCTAAAGTAGATAACTGCGGAAGCTTCAAAGGTAGATGAGTCCATCAACTCCAACAGCACAGTTGAGTGCAAAACAACGATCTATCGCACCTTATTCAAAGTCTAAGTAGTCTGCAACATAAGACGTTGCAGCCCGAAACGGGTCGGCAGATGGAATATGCTGACATAGTTACACTGTAAAGCAATGATAATGCAAGAACTATTTCTACATGCAATATTTGGCTGGTGGAGGCTGTAAGTTTCATGGTTTTGCATAAAGCTAGTTTTTCCCTACAACAAAGGAATAAATTTATTTAACTACTCCCATGTTGCCCATTATTTGAGAAGGTAACCCCAACTCAAATTCCAATTAAAAATATCATCATTAACCCAACTTAATAATTAATTAAAGTAACATGTTGAGATCACATCAATAGATTCAAGTAATAGATACTCAAGACGTCCATAACCGGGGTCACGGCTAACCATGATTAGTTTATACACTTTGCGGAGGTTTGCACACTTTTCCCCACACGACTCGATCTCCTTCGTTGAATTTCTCGCACTTCATGATGTTTGAGAAACGGATGACAGAGACACAGTCTTTCAGTAGCATTAACTCTCTACTCCGGGTAGACAGTACCACCTACATCCCTCTACATCTGCTAGTCTACCTCTTCAAGAGCTCACGCAACATACTCAACTATGCCAGAGCCCATAATGGCTTGTGGCTGCACACAGAAGTTTCTAGCATGAATAATCTTATAATCCCTTAGAGTCTAGGTGGCATTCCATACGATAGTCACACGGTAACCCCGGGATTTCCAAAAGCAGGCAACACTGGGTTCCCCAGGTGCCTCAACCAATCCACCCAGATGTGTATTAATGTTGCCACCTTAATGTTATCCAATTTAAAATACCTCTCAAACTTCCATGTGTGAATCACGATCCAATCCCCGTCTACGAGCATGGCTAAGCAATAATAAGATTAACATATATTTCCAAGGTGATCAAAAGATATTAGGTTCCTACCTCAAACACTACAACCAAAACCACAAGCTCCCAATCCTACCAATGCAAGTATTTGTGGGGCAGAACTAATGCATAGTAAAAACTAGGTATAAAAGAGTATGATCAAAGTGTAACTTGCCTTGCTGACGATCTACAAACTCTAGAGATTCGTAGTAACGAGCTTCGGACTCCCGGTAATCTAGCGTAGACAAACAATAGCATTCATAAGCAATCACTCAAACGAAACACGAGAAAGTCGAGAAAAGATCCAAATCAAACATGAAACAAGCAAACGTCTTAAACTAACAAGAGTCAAAACCTAACAACAATATTAACATGCGAATTAGATCTTAACAATAGGTACACATGATTAGCTATGATTTGCAAAAAGATTCAACTCAAACGGAGCAACGAAACTCAAAATACGAACGAAACAAGATCGTTTACTAATCTGAACTAAAGTCAAATTTTACAGTATCCAAATCATGTTCAAGTTGATTAACTGGAAAGAGGGCTTCTAGACAAAGATTTTGGTGTTGGTTTCATCTAATTTGGATAAGCGGGTAAAAGGTTATACTAGTTTAAAGATCAAGGGGCTAAATCGCGATAAAAATAATCACGGTTAAGTCCCTGGCCGGAAAATAAATAAAAAGAAAAGACTAACAAACGAACGTTCGCTGTCTAAACCTATCCGGCGAACAACGTTCGTTAAAACGAATGAACGGACGAACGTCCGCTAAATAAACTAAAACGAACGAAAACCGATCTAAAACAATAAACGGGTAAACTAAAAAACTAGGGTTAAATAAAAAAATGACCGATCAACGGGCGGGTCAACGACGGTGGCGTTCCGGCGGGATCTGGCGTGGCGGAGGCATTCGGCCGGGTGGCGCGGGGTGCAGGGTGGGGCTGCAGCAGTGACGGCTCGGCTGCGGCGGCGGCAGGCGAAAGCGGCGGCGGCTTCGGCTTTTAAGGAGGAGGGAAGGCGGCGGCTTGCGGGAGGGGGCACTCCCTCGGGAGGCATGTCAGAGGCGGAAATGGCCGCCGGCAGCGGCGGGGCAAACTCCCGCTGCGGGAGGAGGCGACGACGCTCGCGGTTTGGACGGCTCTGCTGGGCTTCGGCCCAGTCGGGCGGAGGAAACTTTTTTTTTAAATAAATAATTTCGCCTGAAGAATAAAATCCTAATGAAATATAAAAAAAATTCTAAAAATGCCAAAAACAATTTTCACCGTCGAAATAGAATATTTAGAACAAAGTGAACATTTTTCTGGCCTAAAATGCGATTTTGAAAAATGCATATTTTTGTAATTCAAATAAAATAGCAAATAAAATACCAGAAAAATCATAATTTTATTTTAAAATTCTTTCTCCTATATTTCTCTTACTTTGAAGAAGTCATATTATATTCTCTTATTTATTTTTTATATTGGAAATATTTGGAGATAAAAATAATAATCATCAAATTGATCCTTTTCTTCAAATTTGAATTAAATTCAAATGTGAATTTTGTGAAACCTCCAACTCTCTCTGTGGGTCCTTGAGTTGCTTAAGATTTCTAGGATCTCAACCAAAATGCATAAACAAATATGATATGCATATGATGATCTATGTATAAAATCCAAATTGAAAATTTGTGATGTTACAGTTACCCTTGCGGGTTGAAGTCTCCATTAACGTGGATGTACGATAGCACCACCTATCGGAACCACGTCAAAAATCTTGGTGTCTCCATTGCATTTGCCTTCTCCAAACCCTTCCCTTTACTTACGTGTGCAATGTTTTACATTCCGCTACTTACTCTTAGACTTGCAAGTGCAAGGTGTTACTTGACTTGTCATAATTGCTAAATCTGCCCACAACTAAAATTGGGAAAAGGATAGATTTTTATTTGGTCAAGTAGTCTAATCACCCCCCCTCTAGACATACTTTCGTTTCTACAAGTGGTATCAGAGCTTTAGTCTTAGTAAGCCTTAATTTTTGTTGCTTTGGTGTTCATAGCCTTGGTTTCACAACCTAGGAGAGGATGGCGTCTAGTGAGGGTAACTATCACCGCAGAGGTCCTTATTTTGATTGAACGAATTTTGCTAGTTGGAAGAATAAGATGAAAATGCATATTCTTGGTCATATCCCCGCCATTTTGGTTGTTATTCATAGTGGCTTGCAAGGTGAATTCTTTGAAGATGGTAGAGAACCGGCTCGTGAAGCGACCGCGGAAGAATCAAGGATGTTGTAATACAATGCTCAAGCTTGTGATATTCTCTTCAATGGATTGTGCCCCAAGGAATTCACCAAAATCAGCCGCCTTGAGAATGCAAAGGAATTTTGGGATACTTTGGTTGATACGCACGAAGGAACTGAGTCCGTCAAGGAATCCAAGTTGGTTGTGCTTCAAAGTCAACTTGACAAGTTCAAGATGAACGATGGCGAAGGAGTCGCTGAAATGTACTCTAGGCTTGCTCGATCACAAATGAGATTGCTGCTTAGGAAGTGAAGAGATGACTTTGGATGGAAAATATAATATTGTCTGCACATTGATCCAAATGATGCCCAGTTACAAAGATCTCAAGCCCACGAAAGTCATTGGTGGAATTATTGCTCATGAGATGTCAGTCAAGGATAAGGAAGAGCTCCACAACAAGTCAAGTGGCGCATACAAAGCTTCAAGTGATGCCCCTACAACATCAAATGACAAGCAAGTCTCAAGTGAAGAATTGAACTTAATGGTGAAAAACTTAAACAAGTTCTATAAGAGTAGAAGAAAAGAGAGAAGCTCCAAGTTAAGGTCCTACAATCGGAAAAGATCTTCTAGTCATGATCGTAATTGCTACACTTGTGGAAGACCAAGACACTATTCCAATGAGTGTACGACTCCTTACAAGAAAAGAGAAGACTCACAAAAAAGGAGTAAAAGAGATGAATCACCTCATGGAGAGATGAGTAGAGATGATCATAATGAATGAAGACTCTCCTGAAGAAGCAAGGATTCATAAAGGAAAGATAAGTCATCAAAGAGATACACAAGATGAAGACATCAAGCTCATGCTGGTGAATGGGTTTCCGGCTCTGACTCCGACAACTAATCCGAGAGAAGCTATCGATCCGACTCCGAATATCCTCAAGATGAAGGTGTTGCTGGTCTTGCACTAGTGTCATCCAACTCCCATGACATATTTGATTCACCAAATGAAGGAATTGGAAGATGCTTCTTGGCTAAAGGCCCCATGAGAAAGGTGTTTACAAGAGTCTTGCCGGGAGTAAGAAATTTGAGGAAATTATACACAAGCAAGGAAGACACCAGAAGAATCAAGGTGTTGGTTTTGAACGAAAGTTCAATGCCAATGGAGTTGAATGGGAACAAGACCAATACCCCAAGATGAAGTTTGTTCCTCAACAAGAGAAGTATGACCCCCTCTTTTGAGAGAACGCAAGCTCAAGATGATCTTCCACCACAAATACCACAAGCTAAAAGGCAGGGACAAGCTTCAAGAAGAGCTTGACTCATTTGAAGAAGCTCCTAAAGCCATGGTCAAGTGGATTCCCAAGACTACTTCGAGCTCTACTTCATCAAGTCCAACTACAACTCCAAGGATTCCCATCAAGTTGATATGGGTCCCAAAGAAGAAGAACTACAATGTTCTTGAGGGTGATTCCGCCAACATACTTCACTCATATTCATTTTGGCAAGGACTTGTGCAACCAACTTTCAGATCTTGCGCTCAGTTTAGGGAGTCACAAACCCTCTTGTTTATCAGACAAGGGACAAGTTAACCTAATACTTTCATGGACATCATCATATTTGAATTCCCTCTATGGATATGGATATCCTTGTATGTTCCTTGTGGGACTAACCCATGTAGGTATTGAAAGTGCTACACTCCAAAGGATTGCTCCAAACTCTTTATGGACTACATCAACATTGGTCATCCACATCTTCACTATCTACATAAAGTCATCATCGACAAAACCCAAGGTTAGTTCATCCCTCTTTGGGGATATCACATCTAGGGGGAGCGTTGCTCTAAAAATTGAGCTAAATCAACTCTAATGGTGTGAACACATTAATGCTTTATTTAGAAGTGGCAACCCCACTTGTGCTTAAACGATGAGTATGACCTATGATCAAATGTTCTCATTTGACTCCCAAGTCAATATACTCATATATAGATGACCTGGTCATCGCCAGTTGCTTGATAGATTCTAGAATTGGTTGTGCATGTTTGACACATATTTCATTTGCTATTCTATTGTGTTAACATTTTGATTTACATATTTTCTTCATTCGAGGACATCCATTTGTTATTTTGATTGTCTTGGTTTTTCTGGCCAAGTGGATGTACAATAATGCCTAAGAACCTTCTCTAGCTATCTATGATTTTCTTGTCTCAAACTATTTTTATGCTACATCACAAAATTGAACAAGTCTTTTTTGGACCCTTCGGGTGTGGTGCACTCGGAGCCACCGATTTGAAAGGGCTGATCTCCAAAACCTTCAAAATTATTTTCGCTGTGACCAATCCACTCCTACTCGGACACACCGAAACAGTTTGATTGATCTATTTTTTATCTCGATGATACCGATTAGACCAACTCGTAGCCTCCAATATGTTGTAACTGCTCGCAATTACACATCACGGTGCCACCGACAGCACACGGGTATATATATCTTAAGGGCTCGTACAGTTCAAAAATTCTTCAAATGTCATGACCCCCACACCCCGTTGTTGTCATCGCCTTGGTCAGATCGTCGCCCTGGTCTCCGGCATGCTCTCATTGTTCCGTTGCCATCAACAGAATATTCCCTGCCATTGTTGCCGTAGAGGATCTCCACCAAGTTAGGGTGAGATTTAACCCCCTCGTGCTTCATTTTCTCTTATTCAATGCACTACGGAATTGCCATGTATCTTCCTATGAATGAAACTTCTCTATTCACCAGATTGATTTCGTAGATTAGTTTCGAGCAAAGATTTTAGGTTTAGGTTTCCGCTGAAAGCATCTCAGAACAACCGATTAGGAATTTTCAGAGTCACCGATTTGGCTTTGGCCATTGCACTAGTACGTCTCGGTGCCACCAAGAAGTGCTAATCGGTAAGACCAAAAGTAAAATTTCAGTGAAACCCTAGCAACTCAGAGACACCAAACCACATCTTGGTCTGGCCGAAATGGAGTGTTTTGGTTCTGTGAGTGCCTCGTATCACCGAAATGACCAACTTGGTAGATCCAAAATGCATTCTGTGAAAACCTAGAACTAAGATTTGAACTCAGTTTTTTTAAATCATCTGCCTTTTGTAATGACTCATCTACTCTGCCCATACATACCTATTCATAGGGTCTGCTTGCAAAATGTCCAGTGCGAGTGATAGTCAGAACATGTTAGAGCAGCATGAGGATATCAGTGAGGGATCAAGTCCGGAGGGCAACTACTATGAAGGTGTCAGAAGCTAACCTAAACTGCCAAAGGCTGCCACATGGACCCAGAAAAAGAGAACCTCAGATGATGAGGATGAAGATGGCCACATCCAAGAAGAGGGTAGTGCTAAGGAAATAGTATGGTACTTCTGCTAGCACCAGGCCAAGTGCCAAGGATATAACTGATGTGAGGAAGGTCCCAATCTCCAAGGCAGACAAAGCCTCGGCTCCATAAGAAACCATGACATTCACACTTGAGGAGCTTAGTGATACAGAGGCTGATGCAGGCAAGAAGAAGAGGCCAAGGAAGACAACTGCTCGTGTCATTGGCAAACCCTCCATGGTTGCCGATGATCATGATGATGATGAGGAGGAGGGACCAATTGCAGATGCATCTCCAGCAAAGACTCAGATGCTCATGTCTGATGCTATGAAGTCTACTGCTCCCTCCAAGCCCAAGTCCAAGACCAATGCTCCTGCACCTAAGAGGTCAACTAGGAACATTTCTGCTAGTGAAAAGAACAAGGCCCCAGTGCCTGAAGCTGAGATTGAGCCACCAGTGCTCAGAAGATTGATACCCAAGATTCCAAAACATGACAATGCTCATCCAGTTGCAGAAAATATGAAGCTGAGAAAGGATAAAGTTTTGCGTCAGTGGAGATTGATTGATCCGTATGCTACAAAGAGGATAACTTCCTATGACTATCGTTTCCATACCAGAGAGCAACAATACTTCTATGAGACAGTGCTGCGTGACAAGAAACCAATAGTTAGTGACATGAAATGGGTAGACTGGAAGTACATCGATGCAAATGAGGACAACTTTCCCCGTATTCATGAGAGTTTCAAGAGGGCAGGTGTTGATGACTTTGTTGATCAGAAGCTCACAAAGTGGAACGATGAGATGATTATGCAATTCTACTCCATAGCATACTTTTGTCTAGATGGCAGAATAGTGTGGATGACTGAAGGACATAGGTACTAGTTGACCATCTCACAATGGGCTACTCTTCTTAATGCTCCAGAGGAAGAGGAGAATGACATTGATGCCTATGCAAAGCCAAAGATGGATCACAACTCCATGGCAAACATGTACAAGCCTATTCCTGAAGATGATGTGGAAACTCATAAGCTTGGTTGAGTGAAGAATTTGCTTGCTAGTTTGGCCACCACCAACATAATCTTGAGGCACACTCTATTGCCCAAGTCTGGAGATGACAAGATGATCCGTGGCCACTCCATCAACTTTTTGCATTTGTTTGATACACCACAGAAATTCAAGGTCATGAGCCTGATAGTTGAGACAGTCAAAGAACTATAGCTGACCAAAAGAGATCACGTGGATTTTCTCCGCACATTCAGTTGCTCATCAACTCCAAGGTTGTAATGAGCACTTCTCTTCTTAATTGTGAGCATCTACCCTTGTTGCCAGAGTTTGAGGATAATGATGGATTCCTCACACCCTACATCTGTTGAGGCACAAGAAAGGATCCACGCAGCTGCTGAAGCTAGAGCAGCACAAAAGGCATCAGCATCCAATGCTCCCATAGCCAACCTCAAGACAAAGAATGACCAAATGACATATCTTCTTGAAGCTACCCTGAGGATTAAGAAAAGTCTGGCCAACATTTCCAGGAACCTGGAAAGCTTAGAGCGGGTGGTCAAGGCTAAGATATATGATCTTGATGTAAAGATCGCCGAGGTTCAGCCAGTTGTGATGAAGCTGAAGGAGGTTGCAGATGAGGACAGTGGAGATGACTTACCGACAACTGACAGGTTGCATACCGTGCGTAGGGCATCTGGGTCTGCTGCAGTGCATGTTCTAGACACGAGAGCTACATCTTCTCCCCATGCTGCTACTTCCACAGTGCCACCTCCAGTCTCTACTCCACCTATCCAGCCGACGTCAGATGAAGCTTTTGTGGATGCTCTTCTCTCAACACCACCTACGCGCATATCGGCGCCACCAGCCAGAAGTCACCTTTAGGAGCTGTCAAGGATCGTGCCTAGAGAAATGTATGCTTATTCGAGCTTTTTGGTACTTGTTGCCAAAGGGGGAGAATATGTATAGATCATTTGGCTTCGATGGAGAGTGTATCAGTTTTGCTCATTGATTTTTCTCGAGTTCTTGCTACTATTTCTATTTGGTTTATGCTAGTATGGTTGTTATGCTTGTGAGATACTATGTTGGTTATGTGTGATTGATCATACTATGCTTCATGTGATGCTTAATGCTTATATCTATCATCATTTTTTTATGATCATTCACTTGTGTTTGGCGATGCGTGCATACAATTCCATTCATATCATTTTGTGCTCTCCACCAAGTTGTATGTGACATGGAAGAGTGACCCATGATCCTAATCAATTGTGCATTCGCAATCAAACGCAAATCATTTTTAATAATGCACAAATTTAGGGGGAGCTCTTGCTTATCACATACTTCTCAAAGCGACGATGTGTTTCATTCATTTAATCATTTGCCGAAGCTTTGATCTATATATTGTCACCAATTACCAAAAAGGGGGAGACTGAAAGTGCAATTAATCCTCGGGTGGTTTTGGTAATTCATAACAACATATATCTCATTGACCTAATGTCCATTTAAGATAAATATTTTAGGATGTTCAATGATTGGCATGGTATGGACTAGATATGTGGACCTCTCAAAATGCTAAGGAAAAGGATTGGAAAAGATCAAGACTATATTTTTGTTTATGTGATCCAAGATCACATTGAGTCCATAGGAAAACCAATACTATTAAAAGGGGATGAGGTATTGCTTAATGACCTATTTTCTCAAGTGCTTAGTGATATTGCTCCAAAACCCTAAGCCACTTTCTCCATCCAAATATGTCCAAATCATAAATTCCAACTCGGCCTCACCGATATTTCCTACCAAGAGCCACCGAGTTCATCTGGACTTAGCCAAAACCCTAGCAATTCGGTTCCACCAATATGGATCTCGGTCCCACAGAGATGGCCTTTCCAACTCTTTGTTGCTTGTTGCAATTATTTCGGTCCCACCGAGATGTTGCAATCGGTCCCATCGAGATGGCTTGGCCGATTATCTATTGCATTATTGCTTCACATCGGGTCTCACCAACATGATGCGATCGGCGCCATCGAGATGAGGTTTTCCCTAAGCCCTTGCACATCGGTCCCACCGAGTTGTTCCCGTTGGTCCCACCAAGATTTCTAATGTTCATACTTTTGTACAGATTGGTGCCATCAAGTTTTCTGATCGGTGCCACTGAGATGGGTCAAAAGTGTGTAACGGTTGGGTTTTGCATGGAGGCTATATATACCCCTCTACCCCTTTTCCTCAGAGAGGAGAGCCATCAAAACGTGCCTACACTTCCACCAATCGTTTTCTGAGAGAGAACCACCTACTCATGTGTTGAGCTCAAGTGTGTCCATTCCTACTGAGGGAGTCCTGGATTAGGGGGTGTCCGGATAGCCGGACTACCATCATCAGCCGAACTATCATCGGCCGGACTATCATCATCGACCGGACTCCAAGACTATGAAGATACAAGATTGAAGACTTCGCCCCGTGTCCGGATGGGACTTTCCTTGGCGTGGAAGGCAAGCTTGGCGATACAGATATGTAGATCTCCTACCATTGTAACCGACTCTATGTAACCCTAGCCCTCTCCGGTGTCTATATAAACCGGATGGCTCTAGTCCGTAGGACAACAACCATTACAATCATACTATAGGCTAGCTTCTAGGGTTTAGCCTCCTTGATCTCGTGGTAGATCCACTCTTGTAAACATCCACAATATCAATATCAATCAAGCAGGACGTAGGGTTTTACCTCCATCAAGAGGGCCCGAACCTGGGTAAAACATCGTGTCCCTCGTCTCCTGTTACCATCCGCCTAGACGCACAGTTCGGGACCCCCTACTCGAGATCCGCCGGTTTTGACACCGACATTGATGCTTTCATTGAGAGTTCCTCTGTGTCGTCACTGATAGGCTTGATGGCCTCTTCAATCGACAACAACGCAGTCCTGGGTGAGACTTTTCTCCCCGGACAAATCTTCGTATTCGGTGGCTTCGCACTGCGGGCCAACTCACTTGGCCATCTGGAGCAGATCGAAAGCTACGCCCCTGGCCGTCAGGTCAGGTTTGGAAGCCTAAACTTCACGGCCGATATCCGCGGGGACTTGATCTTCAATGGATCTGAGCCACAGTCGAGCGTGCCGCGCTGTCACGATGGGCACGACCTAACTCTGCCGCCGGACAGCACCTTGGAGGCCGCACACGAATCCGCTCCGACCCATAGTCCGGAGTCGATTGCTCAGATCGAGGACGGATGGCTGGACACCGCCTTGGGAGCTGCAACTTCTGCGGCGATGGAGCCAAACACTTACCTTGTCCCGCATAAAGCTCATGACTCTGAGGTGCCGGACTCTCTGCCGGACTCCGAACCTCCTGTGCCCCTGCCGGTCGAATCCGACTGGGCGCCGATCATGGAATTCAGCGCTGCGGACATCTTTCAGCACTCACCCTTCGGTGATATCTTAAATTCGCTAAAGCATCTCTCGCTATCCGGAGAGCCCTGGCCAAACTACGGCCAGGATGGTTGGGATGCGGACGACGAAGAAATTCAGGGCCCACCCACCACCCACTTCGTAGCCACCGCCGACGATCTAACCGACGTACTCGACTAGAACTCCGAAGACATCGACGGTATGGACGACGATGCCGGAGACTATCAAGAACCAATGCCTACAGGACACTGGAAGACCACCTCGTCATACGACATATATATGGTGGACACCCCAAAAGATGGGGACGGCGAAGAAGCAACGGAGGCCGATTCCTTAAAGAAACAGCCCAAGCGCCGGCATCAGCGGCGCCGCTCTAAATCCCGTCACAGCAAGAATAGAGATTCCGGCACAGGAGACAATAACACCCCAGAAAGTGCCGAAGACAACCCCCTCCGGCACGATGCAGCATAGGAGGAGGCAGAAGCAATCCCTCACGAGAGGGCGGCAGACGAAGAGGTCGAGGATGATAATTACTTACCTCCCTCCGGAGACGAGGCAAGCCTTGACGACGACGAATTGGTCGTGCCTGAGGATCCCGTCGAACAAGAGCGTTTCAGACGCAGGCTAATGGCCACGGCAAACAGCCTAAAGAAAAAGCAGCAACAGCTTCAAGCTGATCAAGACCTACTGGCCGACAGATGGACCAAGGTCCTCGCGGCCGAAGAGTATGAACTCGAACGCCCCTCCAAAAGTTACCCAAAACGCAAGTTGCTCCCCCGACTAGAGGAGGAAGCGTACAAACCTGCATCACCAGCGCACAATACGGCAGACCGACCACCTCGTGGCCGCGACAGAGAGGCATGCAAGCCCTCCACCAAAACTGTACCCCGGCATCGCTCAAAAAGCATGAAGCCACGGGGGAACGCGCCGGACTTGCGAGATATATTGGAGGACAAGGCAAGACAATCCAGATCTATCTATGGATCATGTGGGCGCCCCAAGACCCACGACGAATACTGTCGCGCCGGATACAACTACTCCGGCCGGGCCGAACACAGCAGACAACGCTGTCTCGAGCTACGTCGCGATATTGCTCAATACAGAGGCGCCGCACACCCACTATGCTTCACTGACAAAGTAATGGATCATCAAATCCCTGAAGGGTTTAAACCCGTTAATATCGAATCCTACGATGGCACAACACACCCCGCGGTTTGGATTGAGGATTATCTCCTCCATATACATATGGCCCGCGGCGACGATCTTCACGCCATCAAATATCTCCCGCTCAAGCTTAAAGGACCAGCTCGGCATTGGCTTAACAGCCTGCCCGCAGAGTCAATTGGATGCTGGGAAGACCTGGAAGCCGCATTCCTCGACAACTTCCAGGGCACGTATGTGCGACCACCGGACGCAGATGACCTAAGCCACATAATCCAGCAGCCAGACGAATCGGCCAGGCAATTCTGGACACGGTTCTTAACAAAGAAAAATCAAATCGTCGACTGTCCAGATGCAGAGGCCCTTGCTGCCTTCAAACATAACATCTGCGACGAGTGGCTGGCCCGGCACCTAGAAAAGGAAAAGCCGAAATCCATGGCAGCCCTCACATCACTCATGACCCGCTTTTGTGCGGGAGAGGATAGCTGGCTAGCTCGCAGCAACAACCTCAGCAAAAACGCTGGCAGTCCGGATACCAAGGACCGCAACGGCAGGTTGCATCGAAACAAAAACAAACGCCGCATTAACGGCGACAGCAATGAGGATACGGCAGTTAACGCCGGATTCCGAGGCTCCAAGCCCGGTCAACGGAAGAAGCCATTCAAAAGAACCACTCCGGGCCCGTCCAATTTGGACCGAATACTTGACCGCTCCTGTCAAATACATGGAACCCCCGAAAAGCCAGCTAACCACACCAACAGAGATTGTTGGGTATTCAAGCAGGCAGGCAAATTAATCGCCGAAAACAGTGACAAGGGGCTACACAGCGATGACGAGGAAGAGACCCGGCCGCCGAACAACAGAGGACAAAAGGGATTCCCCCCTCCAGTTCGGACGGTAAACATGATATATGCAACGCATATTCCCAAGAGGGAGCGGAAGCGTGCACTAAGGGACGTATACGCGATGGAGTCAGTCGCCCCTAAATTCTACCCATGGTCCTCTTGCCCGATCACTTTCGATCGAAGAGACCATGCGACCAGTATCCGTCATGGTGTATTCGCCGCATTGGTTTTAGACCCAATCGTCGATGGATTTCACCTCACGAGAGTCCTGATGGACGGCGGCAGTAGCCTGAACCTGCTTTATCAGGATACAGTGCGCAAGATGGGCATAGACCCTTCGAGGAGTAAACCTACAAAGACAACCTTCAAAGGCGTCATACCAGGTGTCGAGGCCAGTTGTACAGGCTCAGTTACACTGGAAGTGGTCTTCGGATCCCCGGATAATTTCCGAAGCGAGGAGTTAATCTTCGACATAGTCCCATTCCGCAGTGGCTATCACGCTCTGCTCGGACGAACCGCGTTCGCAAAATTCAACGCGGTGCCGCATTATGCATACCTTAAGCTCAAGATGCCAGGCCCTCGTGGAGTCATCACGGTCAATGGAAACACGGAACGCTCCCTCCGAACGGAGGAACATACAGCGGCTCTCGCGGCAGAAGTTCAGAGCAGCCTTTTAAGGCAATTTTCGAGTCCGGCCGTTAAATGACCGGACACGGACAAACGCGCCCGGAGCAACATCAACCAAGACCACCTGGCACGTTCCGAGCACGCGTAGCAATGTCGCCTCAACTCCAGCCCTCGCACAATTGTAAGACAAACTCTCCGCGTACATAATTACGCCCTGGAGATACCATGGGCATAGGGGGAGAGGCACAACCACACCAGACCCAGAGTGCGGTTCGACCACACCAGGGGCTCCCAAGTGTGTGGCTCTTTTTATCTTTTATTTCTTTTTTTACACAGGACTTTGTCCGGCGGCGAACCTGCAGAACTCATGATGCAACAGCCAGGGAGGGACAAAGGCAGCGATGAACACTCAGGTGGTCTCCATTACGAGCATTAAATTTGTTAAATACACCATTCCGCGGCCTACCCCTGGAGGGAGACGCCTTTAATTCGTCCAATCCCTTGTTTTCCGCACTATTTGTATCATTCCGCACTCATAGCAGATCTTCTCGAATAAAATGCAGCACTTTTTGCCCATAATTGCATTACCTTATATATATATATATATATGTTCATTTACGACATGTTGCATCCGTACATTTTGGTACGGCCAAATACACCAGGGGCTTATGTTCCCCGCATTATGGTGTGATAAACTCCGAACACTTCCACAAGTGCGGCACTCCGAACTTATAGCATTATATGAATCGGCTCCGAATCATGTCTTGGGTCAATAGTTGGGTTTGCCCGGCTCCCATGTTTGGCACCTTATGTTCCGTTCTATCGGCTAAGGTAGCACTGGGAGAACCACTGCGATTGCGCCCCGGTTGAGCCGGGTTAACGCCTCAGTGGAGAAAGCTAAAACTGACTGTCATGATAAGGCGAGAGACTGGTCGCTGTTCGAGAGGTCCTTTTGGGTCCTTAAAGACCTACGCCTCTTCGAGCGAAGTTCCGGATAATGTCTGACGAAGGCGTGGATAGCGCCCCTAATTCGGTCTTCCGAATACTAGGGGCTTCGCTGAAATTTAAAATTATAGAATTCTATGGCTAAGTGAGAGTGTTCAAGCACAATAAGTCCGGTTGCCTTGTTCGTTGTGTTGAGCACCTCACTAGATGGACCCAAAAATGGGAACAAGAGTGCTCAAGTTTATCCCGAACACCCCAGCACTCGTGGCATGGGGGCTGAAGCCGACGACTTGCCATCTCTCAGATTTAATAAACGGCCGCACAGAAGGTAATATTTTAAATTAACAAGCATTGCTTAGCGCATATGAACAAAGTTTTCAGCGCACAGGATAACACATTGCGAATTTACTCAATAATTACATCCCTGGGGCACTCATCCGCAATCTTGCGGGCACCCTTCAGGACAGTCCTATAGTACATTTCGGGTGTACGATATTCCTTTCCTGCTGGTGGCGCGTCAGTGATTAGCTTCTCCGCATCCAGTTTGCCCCAATGCACCTTTGCACGGGCAAGGGCCTGACGAGCACCTTCAATACAGGCGGAGCGCTTGATAACCTCCACCCAGGGGCACGCATCCACCAACCGTCGCACGAGACCGAAGTAGCTCCCAGGCATGGCCTCTCCAGGCCACAGCCGGACTATGAGGCCCTTCATGGCCTGCTCGGCCGCCTTGTGGAGCTCAAGCAGCTGCTTCAGCTAGTCGCTAGGGGGCACCGGATGGCCGGCCTCAGCATACTGAGACCAGAAGACCTTCTCCATTGAGCTCCCCTCCTCGGCTCGGTAGAATGCGGCGGCATCAGACACGCTGCGAGGCAGATCTACAAACGCCCCTGGAGAGCTCCGAATTCGGGTAAGTAACACGTAATTTACATTCACATGCTTGTTGTGCATGAAAAATGCCTTACCCGCCGCTATCTTCCTCACCAACTCAACCTCCTGAAGGGACTTATGGGCATCGGCCTTGGCAGTCTTGGCACTTTCGAGAGCCGAGGCAAGCTCGGACTCTCGAGTCTTTGAGTCACGCTCCAAACTCTCATGCTTTTCCATGAGCGCCTGGAGCTCTTGCTGAACCGCCGCCACCCTCGCCTCCTGCTTTTCTCGCTCTGCCCGTTCCGTGGCCGCATTGCGTTCGGCCGCAGACACGGCCTCCTTTAGGGTCGCCACCTCGTTCGTGGCCCCTGCAGTACCCATGTTATCCTTGTTATTTTTTGTTGCAACCTAAATCCTTTTCTGTAAGGTACAAGTTCAAAATGGTGTTACTCACCTTCTTTGTCCTAGAGCTGCTTCTTGGCGCGGCCGAGCTCTTGCTCGGACCGCTCGAGCTCCTGCTTCAAAGCGCCGACCTCCGCAGTCAGTGCGGCAGAGGTCAGCAGCGCAGCCTGCAACCCATATTGACATAATTTTTTAGCAACCCTGCGTATATCTTTTTTTTCAGATCCTCAGTCCGGCTTTTCTTTCCGAACACCGAACCGAGCATCAGGGGCTACTGTCTATGCGGTATTACATTGCATATTTTTATCTTCTTACCTCAAAGCCTGATAGAAGGCTACTGCAGGCTCCGGTTAGCCCGCTCTTGGTGAGCTGTACCTTCTAAATCACCGCACTCATAATAGTGCGGTGTTCTTCCTCAATGGAAGCGCTTTGGAGCGCCTCCAACAAATTGTCCGGCGCCTCCGGTTGGACGGAAGCCGCCGGCGTCACGGTCTTGCCCTTCGTGCGAAGGGGCCGCCGGCCGGACTCCAGAACCACTGCGGGTTCTGATATGGAGTCTGGCGCAAAGTCCGAGAGGCTGCCTTGTGGCGCCTCCGGAGCCTCCCCCTGATGGGTCCCTTCTTGGGATCCCACCTCGGCATCCTCGGTGTCGCGAGGGGTGGAGGCGGTCGGGATGGAATCTACATCCGATGGAGCCAACGACCCGCTCGATGAAGCAGGGAGATCATCCTTGGCCGGACTACTGGCAGCATGCGGCATCAGAATGACACTATGTGACACAGAAAAAGAAATTATAAATCACTTAGGAATCCGGATACTTACAATCTCGCTGGAGGCCTGGCCCTTGAAGGCCATTCTTCCTCGCCAACGTTGATGTTGGCGGAGCTGTCCAGGGGAATAGTCCTTCCCCTCTTGGACCCTTCGGCCTCCCCTGTTGGGGAAGCCTTCCTCTTCCTCTCTCCCTCCTATGGGAGAGAGTCCTCTTTCTCCTCCTCGTTTTCGAGGGAGGAGTCCGCCCCGGAATCGTCGGATACCTGAAAACGGGAACTCTTTCGAGCACCCGTGGCCTCCTTCTTGGCCTTCTTCTCCGGCACCACGTGCGGTGCCGGAACCAGCAACCTCACTAGATGGGCGTCTACTGGGTTTTCTGGCATGGGAGCCGGGTAGATAATCTGCTCCGCCTTCCTCATCCAGTCCTGTCAAAGGAAAAGGGGAAATTAAAACCCGCATAGAGTCAAACTATGAAAAGCAAGTGTCCCGTAAAGGAGTAGAATCACTTACCTCGTCAGCTTGGCGCTGCGAGCGAAATCCGCGATCTTCAGTCGCGGATGCGGGGGCTTCGGCGCCCTTAAACAGCACCCTCCAGGCGCCTTCGTACGTCGTGTCGAAGAGCCCGCTCAGTGCCTGGTGCTGTTCCGGATTGAACTCCCACAGATTGAATGCCCGCTCTTGGCATGGGAGAATCCGGCGGACGAGCATGACTTGGACCACGTTAACCAGCCTGAGCTTCTTCACCAGCTTCTGGATACAGGCTTGGAGTCCCGTCACCTCCTCCGAACTACCCCACAGCAAACCCTTCTCTTTCCAGGAGGTGAGCTGCATGGGGATACCAGATCTGAACTCGGGGGCCGCTGCCCACTTAGGGTCGCGCGGCTCGGTGATATAGAACCACCCTGATTGCCACCCCTTGACGGATTCCACGAAGGCCCCTTCGAACCAAAGGACGTTGGGCATCTTGCCCAACATGGCGCCTCCGCACTTCGCTTGAGTTCCCTTCACTACCTTCGGCTTGACATTGAACGTCTTGAGCCACAAGCCGAAGTGGGGCTGGATGCAGAGGAAGGCCTCGCACATGACGATAAACGCCGAGATGTTGAGGATGAAGTTCGGCGCCAGATCATGGAAATCCAGGCCGTAATAGAACATGAGCCCCCGGACAAAGGGGTGAAGTGGAAAACCCAGTCCGCGGAGGAAGTGGGGAAGAAAAACGACCCTCTCATGGGGCCTGGGGGTGGGGATGAGCTGCCCCTCATCGGGCAGCCGGTGCGCGATGTCGCCGGACAGGTAGCCGGCGCTGCGCAGTCTTTCAATGTGCTCCTCTGTAACGGAGGAGGTCATCCACTTGCCTCCCGCTCCGGACATAACTGGGGAAGGTTGAGAAGAGATGTGCGGGCTTGGGCGCTGGAGCTCGAGTGCGCGGAGATGGATAAGCAAAGGAGGAAGAAGGCGTAGGTGAAAAGGTGAATCCTTATCCCTTATATGGGTGGGCGAAGTCTACGCGTCCCCCACCGGCCTGGTAAAACTCGCTTATCCCCCAAGCGTCACCATCAATGGTGCGGTTGGGTTACCCACGTCCGTATTGATGAGAATCCTGGATTAAGGGGGAACACGATCTCTGCTTCGACAAGACGTGCCAAGGAAACCGCTTCGCTAAATGTGCTGAGGTGGTAGAGTAAAAAATGATTCAAGTAATGGCTTGGTAGTGGCGTGACGTCATGCCGCAAAAAACGTCAGCAGATTGAACTTGTGTATATATTATTCTCTCTTCAGTGGAATGTGGAATTTATTTTGCAGAGCCGGACACTATCCTGGTGTTCACAATCTTCTATCATTCGGAGGAGGAACCCGCCTTGCAATGCCAAGCAATATACGCGCCGGACTTATCGTCATTGAAGCCTGGTTCAGGGCTACTGAGGGAGTCCTAGATTAGGGGGTGTCCGGATAGCCGGACTACCATCATCAGCCGAACTATCATCGGCCGGACTATCATCATTGACCGGACTCCAAGACTATGAAGATACAAGATTGAAGACTTCTCCCCGTGTCCGGATGGGACTTTCCTTGGCGTGGAAGGCAAGCTTGGCGATACGGATATGTAGATCTCCTACCATTGTAACCGACTCTATGTAACCCTAGCCCTCTCCGGTGTCTATATAAACCGGATGGCTCTAGTCCGTAGGACAACAACCATTACAATCATACCATAGGCTAGCTTCTAGGGTTTAGCCTCCTTGATCTCGTGGTAGATCCACTCTTGTAAACATCCACAATATCAATATCAATCAAGCAGGACGTAGGGTTTTACCTCCATCAAGAGGGCCCGAACCTGGGTAAAACATCGTGTCCCTCGTCTCCTGTTACCATCCGCCTAGACGCACAGTTCGGGACCCCCTACCCGAGATCCGCCGGTTTTGACACCGACACCTACCATTTTAACCTTGATTTCTACCCTTCCCCAAGTTGCTTTCTACTCAAACCCTTCTTCAACCATAGCCAAATTTGTGAGAGAGAGTTATGTGTTTGGGAGATGACTATCATTTGAAGGACTAGAGCAAGGAATTCATCATCAACACACCATCTATTACCTTTTGGAGAGTGGTGTCTCCTAGATTGGTTAGGTGTCGCTTGGGAGCCTCCGACATGATGTGGAGCTGAACCAAGAAGTTTGTAAGGGCAACGAGATCGCCTACTTCATGAAGATCTACCCGAGTGAGGCAAGTCCTTCACGGGCGATGGCCATGGTGGGATAGACAAGGTTGCTTCTTTGTGGACCCTTCATGGGTGGATCCATCGATGGACCCGCGCAGCTGTTACCCTTCGTGGGTTGAAGTCTCCATCAACGTGGATGTACGATAGCACCACCTATCGGAACCACACCAAAAATCTTCACGTCTCCATTTCGTTTGCCTTCTCCAAACCCTTCCCTTTACTTACATGTGCAATGTTTTTCATTTCGATGATATACGCTTATACTTGCATGTGTAGGGTGTTACTTGACTTGTCATAATTGCTAAATCTGCCCACAACTAAAATTGGGAAAATGATAGATTTTTCTGGTCAAGTAGTCTAATCACCCGCCTCTAGACATACTTTCGATCCTACACCTGCTTGGATTGTATTGATGATGATGTACCAACTATATGTTTGATCTACCTCGATACCGTATGTGTTCTAACCCTAAGGTGAATAATGATTGTTCTGTCTCTATGGACTAAACCCCTCAACTTATATAGGTACTGGGGGGTATCTAGGGTTACACAAGGTTGGTTATCAGT
Source organism: Triticum dicoccoides (assembly GCF_002162155.2). NCBI lineage: Eukaryota > Viridiplantae > Streptophyta > Magnoliopsida > Poales > Poaceae > Triticum > Triticum dicoccoides. Next base: position 419,122,049 of record NC_041387.1, read on the forward strand.
TATGGATACGCATGTAAACGGCCGATGCAATTGTTGAAGTGCATGTCAAGTCTTCAGCAGAGTCCACCTTGATCACGTTGAGATTTGAGGCCTTCGGAGTCCTTCCTTATGAAGTAGGTGGGTCGTGGGATCGACCCATGGACTACGGGCCAACTAGGTTGCTACCCCTAGTCTTGGACAGCCTCAGCTTCCATCATCTGTCAATTTTTATTTCCCTAGGAATACATTAAAATTCAAGGGAGCTACAGCATGAGCCATGCGACATAAATTTGCGAAGACATTTAGACTATGTTCATGATAATTGGCTTGGTTAATCAAATTACTTGTGAAATCCCACTTAGATTAACATCCCTGAAGTTATCTAAGAGTTACATGACACAAATCAACTAACCCATGTTTCATCATCGCGTGAGATGGGGTGGTCATCAATGGTGAATATCTCCATGTTGGTCATATCTACTGTATGACTCATGTTTGACCTTTGGATCCTTCGTGTTCCGAGGCCATGTCTGCACATGCTAGGCTCATCAAGTTTAACCCAAGTAGTCTGCATGGGTAAAACTGGCTTACACCCGTTGTATACGAACGTAGAGTCTATCACACCTGATCATCACGAGCTGGTTCGAAATGGCGAACTTTCGCAATGATGCATACTTGCGGAGAACACTATTATCTTGCATACTTGGGGAGAAGACTATTATCTTGAAATTTAGTGAAGGGATCATCTTATAATGCTACCTTGTCCTAATCAAAATAAGATGCATAAAAGATAAACATCACATGCAATCAATATGTGACATGATATGGCCATTATCATCTTATGCTTTTTATCTCCATCTCCAAAGCACTGGTAAGATCTCCATCATCACTGGCATGACACCATGCTCTCCATCATCGTGCCGTCATGTGGTTGTCTGTGTCAACTATTGCTTCTACGACTATTGCAAATTCACAGCGAGAAAGTAAAGCAATTACATGGCGTTAATTAATTGACCCACAGGTCATACAATAAATTAAAGACAACCATATGGCTCCTGCCGATTGCCGTACTCATTGACATGCAAGTCATGTGTAGGACCTTGAAGTATGTCTAGAGGGGGGGTGATTAGACTACTTGACCAATAAAAACTTAACCTTTTCCCAATTTTAGAGTTTGGCAGATTTTAGCTACTTTAGGACAAGTCAAGCAATCATCACACAATTCAAGCAAGCATGCAAAGAGTATATAGGCAGCGGAAATTAAAGCATGCAACTAGCAAGAAAGTAAAGGGAAGGGTTTGGAGGGTTCAAACGCAATTGGAGACACGGATGTTTTTGGTGTGGTTCCGATAGGTGGTGCTATCGTACATCCACGTTGATGGAGACTTCAACCCACGAAGGGTAACGACTGCGCGAGTCCATGGAGGGCTCCACCCAAGAAGGGTCCACAAAGAAGCAACCTTGTCTATCCCACCATGGCCGTCGCCCACGAAGGACTTGCCTCACTAACGGTAGATCTTCACGAAGTAGGCGATCTCCTTGCCCTTACAAACTCCTTGGTTCAACTCCACAATCTTGTTGGAGGCTCCCAAGTTACATCTAGCCAATCTAGGAGACACCACTCTCCAAGAAGTAACAAATGGTGCGTTGATGATGAACTCCTTGCTCTTGTGCTTCAAATGATAGTCTCCCCAACACTCAACTCTCTCTCAATGGGTTTGGATCTGGTGGAAAGAAGATTTGAGTGGAAAGCAACTTGGGGAAGGCTAGAGATCAAGATTCATATGGTAGGAATGGAATATCTTGGTCTCAAAACATGAGTAGGTGGTTCTCTCTCAGAAATAGTAAGTTGGAAGTGTAGGTTCGTTCTAATGGCTCTCTCCACGAATGAAGAGGAGGTGGAGGGGTATATATAGCCTCCACACAAAATCTAACCGTTACACACAATTTACCAAACTCGGTGGGAGCGAATTGTTAAACTCGGTCGGACCGATTTAGTAAACCTAGTGACCATTAGTGATTTTCGGTGGGACCGACATGCATCTCGGTGAGACCGATTCGGTTAGGGTTAGGGCATAACGTAATCTTGGTAAGACCGATTACACAAACTCGTTGAGACCGATTTGGTAATAAGCTTTCCAGAGAGTTGGTCAGGTAAACTCGGTGGGACCGATTTGCTCTTTTCGGTGAGACCGAAATGTTACAAAAAGGAAACAGAGAGTTTACATTGCAATCTCGGTGGGACCGATCGCTCACTTCGGTTAGACCGAAATGTTACGAAGGGAAACAAATAGATTGCAACCCCATCTCGGTGAGACCAAGATCCCTATCGGTAAGACCGATTTGCTTAGGGTTTGTGGCAGTGGCTATGACTTTTGGAATCGGTGGCGCCGAATAGGAAGTTTCGGTGTGACCGATTTTGGCTTTGGGTTTAGGTCATTTGTGGATGTGGGAAAGTAGTTGAGGGTTTTGGAGCATATCACTAAGCACATTGAAGCAAGAGGCTCATTAAGCAACACCTCATCCCTCCTTGATAGTATTGGCTTTTCCTATAGACTCAATGTGACCTTGGATCACTAAAATGTAAAATGAAGAGTCTTGAGCTATTGAGCTTGAGCCAATCCTCTGTCCTTAGTATTTTTAGGGATCCACTTTGATCATCCATGCCATGCCATTCATTGAGCTTTCCTGAAATAATAGTCTTGGAATAGCATTAGCTCAATGAGCTATATGTTGTTATTAATTACCAAAACCACCTAGGGATAGTTGCACTTTCATCATGAATCTATTACAAAACATGGTCATCTCATACATCAACATATATCACATCACGTTTTTGCCATATCACATCACAACATGCCCTGCAAAAACAGGTTAGACGTCCTCTACTTTGTTGTGGCAATTTTAGGTGGTCGCTAGGGCAAACTATAAGAACTGTTCTTATCTTCGAAAACCACAATGGTGATATGCAAGTTGCCTTTTAACCTTATACAAGGAACACCGTTGTCAAGTTAGATTCAAGTAAGTTGGGAGAGACAGACACCCACCAGCTAGTTTTATGCAATACTGGTTGCATGTTCAGTGAAATCGGTCTCTTATGCAAGGACAAGTAAGGTTGGTCCGAGCAGCTTCATCTCACAATACCGCTGAATCCAAAATAACAAAGGAAGTAAGCAATTTAAACATGAACGCCCACAACTTCTTTGTATTCTACTCATGCATACAAATCTACGCATAAACCTAGCTCTCATACCACTAATGGGGAACGGAGCATGAAAATCAAAAAAATCCTACAAACACCCAAGATCCGATCTAGGAGAAGCGTGGAAACAAGAGGGAAGTGTGTCTACATACCATTGTAGACCGAAAGTTTTAGCGTATGTAACGTAGTTGATGTAGTCGTACTCTTCACGATCCAATCCGACCTAGTGTCGAATGGATGGCATGTCCAAAATTAGCACACGTTCAGATTGATGGTACCCTCTCATTATTGATCAAGTAAGAGAGGGAGAGGAGGTAGATGAGATCGGAACCATCACGACGGTATGGTTGTGGTGGCAACAGCGGAATTCCGGCAAGGATTCGCCAAGCGCATACCGAAGGAAGGTGGGAGGAATTGGGAGAGATAGAGGTCGTAGATGGAAATGTCCAACCCCCCTGCGCCTTCCCACTATTTATAGTGGTGAGGGAGAGGCGGCTTCGACCCTAGAGCCCTCCTCCAAGGGAGGGGGCACCGTCCAAGGGGTGGAGTGCCCCCCAAGCCAAGGGAGGCGCCTCCACCTAGGGTTCCCCCAACCCTAGGTGCGTGGGCCCTTCGGGGGGCTGGTGCGCTTGGCCCAACTAGACTAGGGACCAGGGTGCGCCCCCTACAGCCCATGTGCCGCCAGGCCAGGTGGACCCTTGCAACCCTTTCGGGGCTCCCGACACACAGCCGACAAAATCTGAAACTTTTCCGGTGACCAAAATATGTCCTCACATATATGAATCTTTAACTCTGGACTATTCCGAAGCTCATCGTGATATTCTGGATCACATTCGAGATTTTGAATAACCTTCGTAATTTCCACTATTGATATCTCAAAGCTACCCTAGTGCAACCGAACGTTAAGCGTGTGACCCTATGATTTTGGGAACATGCAGACATGACCGAGACACCTCTCTGGTCAATAATCAATAGCGGGACCTGGATGCCCTTATTTATTCCCACATATTCAATGAAGAACTTTATCTGTTAAATCACCGTATCAAGGTTTCAGTTAATCTCATATGCAATTCCCTTTGTTCGGCGATATGTTACTTGCACGAGATTCGATCGTCAGTATCTCCATACTTAGTTCAATCTCGTTACCGGGAATCCCTTTACTCGTTCGGTAATACAAGATCCCATGACTAAACTCATTAGTCACATGAAGCTTCTTGTGATGTTGTATTACTAAGAGGGCCCAAAGATATCTCTCCGTCACATGGAGTGACAAATCCTAGTCTCGATCCATGCAACCCAACAGACACCTTCTGAGATACTCGTAGAGCACCTTTATGATCACCCAGTTACTAAGTGACATTTGATAACCACAAGGTATTCCTCCGGTATCCGGGAGTGAGATGATCTCATGGTCTAAGGAATAGATAATTGACATGAAGACAGTTGTAGCAAATAACTAAGTGAAATGATCTGATGCTAAGCTTATGGTTGGGTATGTCCATCACATCCGTTTCCTAATGATGTGATCCCGTTATCAAATGACAACCCATGTCTATGGTTAGAAAATATTAACCATCTTTGATCAACGAGCTAGTCTAGTAGAGGCCTACTATGGACATGGTGTTGTTTATGTATTCATACATGCATTTAAGTTTCTGGTCAATACAATTCTAGCATGAATAATAAACCTTTATCACAAACAAGGAAATATGGTAATAACCAATTTATTATTGCCTCTAGGGCATATTCCAACACACTGCCCCTCCTCCCCTCCAGCCGCTGCCAAAACCCTACCTCCTTCTCCACTCAACCGCCATGGGGTTGAGGGAGTCCTGGATTAAGGGGTCCTCGGACAGCCGGACTATATGCATATGCCAGACTGTTGGACTATGAAGATACAAGATAGAAGACTTCGTCCCGTGTCTGGATGGGACTCTCCTTTGCGTGGAAGGCAAGCTTGGCGGTTAGAATATGAAGATTCCTTTCTCTGTAACCAACTCTGTGTAACCCTAGCCCCTTCCGATGTCTATATAAACCGGAGGGTTTAGTCCGTAGGACAAGAACAATCATAATCATAGGCTAGCTTCTAGGGTTTAGCCTCTACGATATCATGGTAGATCAACTCTTGTAATACTCATATCATCAAGATCAATCAAGCAGGAAGTAGGGTATTACCTCCATCAAGAGGGCCCGAACCTAGGTAAACATTGTGTCCCCCGCCTCCTATTACCATTAGCCTTAGACGCACAGTTCGGGACCCCCTACCCGAGATCCACTGGTTTTGACACCGACATTGGTGCTTTCATTGAGAGTTCCACTGTGTCGTCACCATAAGGCTTGATGGCTCCTTCAATCATCCACAACAACACAGTCCAGGGTGAAGCTTTTCTCCCCAGACAGATCTTCATATTCGACGGCTTCGCACTGCGGGCCAACTCGTTTGTCTATCTGGAGCAGATCGACAGCTATGCCCCTGTCCATCAGGTTTGGTTTGGAATCTTGAACTACACCGCCGACATCTGCGGAGACTTGATCTTTGACGGATTCGAGCCCATGACAGCCGCGCCCCGCCGCCACGATGAACATGACCTAAATCTGTCATCAGACTGTGTGCAGGAGATTACGCCTGTAACGCACTGGCCCTGGATCCAGAGCAGAGTGCGATATCCAAGGACAGGATTCTCAACCTCGCCACGGAAGCCGCGGACTCAGCGGCGCTAGAGCCGAACGCAGATCTGACCTCCAACGAGGTCTGTGTCATCGGAACCTCGGACTCGTCTCCGGCCATAGGCTCCGAACCGTGTATATCCGCACCCATGGAAACTGACATGGCACCGATCTTAGAGTTCAGCTCCGCGGATATCTTCCAACACTCACCCCTAGGCGACGTGTTAAACTCATTAAAGTCTCTCTCCTTGTCAGGAGATTCTTGGCCGAACTATGTCCGGCTTGAGTGGGAAGCGGACGACGAAGAACTTCGTTACCCACCAACCACCCACTTAATAGCCACTATCGATGATTTGACCAACATGCTTGATTTCGACTCCGAAGACATCGATGGTATGGACGACGATGCCGGAGAAGAACAGGAACCACCGCCCATAGGATGCTGGACAGCCACCTCCTCATACGATATATACATGGTGGATACACCCAAACAAGACAATGGCAATGACATAAAAGATGAAGTTGAGGATAAACTTCCTGAGAAGAAGTCTAAGCGCCAACGTCAGCAGTGCCGCTCTAAATCACGCCATGGTAAAAATAGCAATACCGGCACAAGAGAGAATAGCACTCCGGATGATGCCGAAGACAATGAAGACCCCGCCAAGCCAAGTTTCGAATAGGCCGAACAGGAAGATAGGTGAGCCAGCCCCGATGAACAGGCCGTAAACAACGACTCGGAGGACAACAACTACATGCCTCTCTCCGTGGATGAGGGGAGCCTCGGTGACGAAGAATTTATCATGCTAGAGGATCCCGTCGAGCAGGAGCATTTCAAGCGTCGGCTTATAGCCACTTCAAAGAGCCTGAAGAAGAAGCAGCAGCAGCTTCAAGATAATCAAGATCTACTCACTGATAGATGGACGGAGGTCCTGGCAGCTGAGGAATATGGACTAGAACGCCCAACCAAAAGTTACCCGAAGCGCAAATTGCTACCTCAATTCGATGACAAGGCGCTGGAGCCAGCACTGCGAGCGCATAATGCGGCCAACCGACCATCGCGTGGTCGAGACAAAGTGGCAATTCAACCCGAACACCAGCCGGCACCGCGTCGCCGAATAAATAGAAACACAACAACTCGGGGATACACACATGACCTGCGATATGATTTGGAGAACAGAGTAGGCAAGACCAGATCGATCTACAGATCGCAGGGGTGCGCCGCAATTTGCAACGACGGCCACCACGCCGGATATAACAAATACACACCTGTCCGGGCCGAATACCGTAAACCGGCTCCATTCGAGATGCATCACGATGTAGCCCAACACAGAGGCGCCGCACACCCCCTATGCTTCACCGATGAAGTAATGGAACATGAATTCCTAGAAGGGTTCAAACCCGTAAACATTGAATCATATGATGGAACAACAGACCCCGCGGTATGGATCGAGGACTTCCTTCTCCATATACATATGGCCCGTGGTGATGATCTCCATGCCATCAAGTACCTCCTTCTAAAACTCAAGGGACCAGCTCGGCACTGGTTGAACAGTCTGCCTAAAAAATCCATTGGCAGTTGGGAGAACCTGGAAGATGCATTCCTTGACAAATTCCAGGGCACTTATGTCCGACCTCCGGATGCCGATGACATATGTCATATAATCCAATAGCCCGCAGAGTCAGCCGGGAAATTCTGGACTCGGTTCTTAACCAAAAAGAACCAAATCGTCGACTGTCCGGATGCCGAAGCCCTAGCGGCCTTTAAGCATGACATCCGCGACGAGTGGCTCGCCCGACACCTCGGCCAAGAGAAGCCGAAGTCCATGGCAGCCCTTACGACGCTCATGACCCGCTTTTGTGCGGGCGAGGATAGCTGGCTAGGTTGTAGCAACAGCACCTCAAGTAAACCTGGCACTTCCGAAGCCAGAGACAGTAACGGCAAGCCCCGAAATGGTAGACACAAGCGTCGAAATAATGGTGATAACTCTGAAGACACGGTCGTCAATGTCCGATTCAGTGGCTCCAAGTCCGATCAACGAAAAAAGGTATTTAATAGAAACAATCTGGGCCCATCTAGTCTGGTCCGCATACTCGATCGTCCATGTCAAATCCACGGCACCGCCGATAAACCAGCCAATCATACCAACATATAACGTTTTATCTTTAAACAGGCCGACAAGTTAAACGCCGAAAACAGAGAAAAGGGATCACAAAGCGACGATGACGAGGAACCCCGGCCACCGAACACAGGGGGACAGAAGAAGTTTCCTCCCCAAGTCAAAACGGTGAATATGATATATGCTACCCATATCCCCAAAAGGGAGTGGAAGCGCGCACTAAGGGACGTCTACGCGATGGAGCCAGTCGCCCCAAAATACAACCCGTGGTCCTCCTATCTGATTACCTTCGATCGAAGGGACCATCCGACCAGTATTCGTCACGACGGTTCAGCCGCACTGGTGCTTGACCCTATCATTGACGGATTCCACCTCACACGCGTCCTCATGGACGGGGGTAGCAGCCTGAACCTGCTCTATCATGATACAATGCGCAAAATGGGTATTGATCCCGCAAGGATCAAGCCCACCAAAACCACCTTCAAAGGTGTCATACCAGGTGTAGAGGCCTGTTGTACGGGATCAATCGCACTGGAAGTGGTCTTCGGATCCCCGGACAATTTCCGAAGTGAAGAATTAATCTTCGACATCGTCCCCTTTCATAGTGGTTATCACGCACTGCTCGGACGAACCGCATTTGCTCATTTCAACGCGGTGTTGCACTATGCATACCTTAAGCTCAAGATGCCCGGACCTCGCGATGTCATAACAGTCAATGGAAATACGGAGCGTTCCCTTCATACTGAGGAGCACACCGCGGCCCTTGCAGCAGAAGTACAGAATAGCCTTCTTAGGCAAAACCTCAATTCGGCAATAAAGCCCCTGGACACCGTCAAGCGAGTCCGAGCTACTCTGCAACAGGACCGTCCGGCTCGTCTAGAGCTCAGCTAGCAATCCGGCCTCCGTCCCAGCCCCGTTAAAGCGGTGGAATTCATGTTGCGCGTACACAACTATGCACCTAAAATACCATGGGAACGAACGAAGGCACAGCTAGACGCGGTCCACAATGCGGCTCAACCGCTCCTGGATCCGCATACCTTCACTTTTTCTCTTTCTTTCAGGTTTCTTCTCTTCTCGAGGCCTTTTCTGATAAACCTGCTCATCAGACCCGTAGCGGGATGGATACGCCAAGAAAGCTAGGGGCTCAGACGTACAAAGGAATACCTAGGTGGTCTCTGCTAATGATCGTCCTACCTGTTTTAAATACCCGCGCGCAGCTCGCTCTTGGTCATGGCATGTTAAATAGCCTTATTTGCTTATTGCACTACTTGTACACATACGCCTTGACATATTAATCAAATTACAATGAAAAATAATTGGTAGTGTTTCTTATTACCTAATCTTTCCTTGTCTAGTTATTTTCAATTGCACCCGTACATTCTGGTACGCCTTAATTTGCCAGGGGCTTCATTGTACCCCATAACACGGCAAGAAAGTCTGAACACTTTTACAGTGCACGTCGGGACCCCGAACTTGTAGCATTATATGCATTGGCTCTGAATCATGTCTTTGGTCAATAGTTGGGTTGCCCGGCTCCTGTTCTTGCTACCCTACATTCTGCTATATCGACTAGGGTAGTAAAGGGGGAACTAGTGCAATTGTGTCCTGGTTCTTCCGGAGGAGCACCTTAGCAGAGAAAGCCGAAAACTGACTGTCATGATGCGGCGAGAGCTGGTTAGCTGTTCGAGAGGTCACAAAATCCTTAACGATTTCTTACGCATTATGCTATAACTAATGCATCGTGCGATGGATCGGTTTTATCCGATTAGGTGTTTTACAATGCCCCAAGTTCGGTCTTCCGAACACTAGGAGCTGCGCCCACCTTTCTTTTGTCAAACTCCTATGGCTAAGTGAGGGTGATAAAGCCTTATAGTTCGATTGCCTGGTTCGTCGCGCTAAACACCTCCTTTAAGGACCAAAAATCTGGAGTAAAGAGTGTTTAGTTTATCCCGAACACCCCCGTACTTCCTACGTGGGGGCAGAATCCGACGTCTGGCCAAGTCACAACATTAATTTAAAAACAGCCACACAGGAGGTAATAGTTCGAATAATAAGAATTATTTTACATCACGACCTTGCCTCATATTACAGCATAGGATAACATGCATACACTCATGGGAATATAATATCCTTAGCACATTGCACTGCCACAAGGCGGGATCCCTCCAGGACACTTTCATAATACAGCTTGGGCTTGTGGTGCTCTTTCCCTTCAGGAGGTCCTTCAGTCATCAGCTTCACAGCATCCATCTTCGCCTAATGCACCTTGGCGCGGGCAAAGGCCATTCGCGCACCTTCAATGCAAACTGACCGCTTGATGGCGTCAAGACGAGGGCAGGCACTAACCAGCCGCTTCACGAGTCTGAAGTAGCTGCTGGGAATCGCTTCGGCAGGCCATAACCGGATAATCAAATCCTTGAGGGCTAGTTTGGCTGCCCTATGCAGCTCGACCAGCTGCTTCAGCTGATCGGTAAAGGGTACTGGGTATTCTGGTACAAGATATTGCGACCAGAACAGCTTCTTCGTAGAGCTCCCCTCTTCGGCTCGGTAGAACTTTGCGTTGTCAGACACGCTGCACGGCAGATCCGCAAACACCCCTGGAGAACTCCGAATCCGGGTCAGTAAACGAAATCTTTCCTTCGCGTATTTGCTCTGCATAATAAAGGCCTTACCCGCTGCGATCTTTCGGGCCTCCTGGATTTCCTGGAGGGTGCCTTGGGCTTCAGCCCGGGCATCGTGTGCGGATTGGCGAGCCTTGGTGAGTTTGGACTCTTGATCCTTTATACTCTGCTCCAAGGTCTCGCACTTCTTTATGACTTCTTGGAGCTCTTGTTGAACTTCAATGACCTCGGCCTCGTGGTTTTCACGAGCGGCCTGCTCCTTGGCCGCCTTCTTCTTGGCCTCGGCGACCGCCTTCTTAAGAGCCTCGACTTCGGTCGCCGCTCCTAATACATATCATGACATTTTCCAGTGAAAATAACTACTCGCTTGTATTTAAATACAAACAAAGTTATCCCATACCTCGGTTATCCTCCAATTGCCTTTTTACTTGGCCGAGCTCCTTCTCGGCCCGCTCCAGACTCTGCTTCAGTCTGGAGACCTCCGTAGTATGAGAGATTGCAGTCAATAATCACGCCTGATCATTCACATAGGTATTCCCTAATTAGTCTCCTACGAAATATATTTGATCCTCTGTCCGGCTTTCTTTCTGAAACACCGAACAGTGTATCAGGGGCTACTATCTATATTATGACATTCTTTAACTTACCTCAAAGCCTGTTAGAAGGCTGATGCAGGCTTCGGTCAGCCTGCTTTTGGCGAGCTGGACCTTCTCAATCACCACACCCATAAGGGTACGGTGCTCTTCAACGATGCAAGCGCTTTGCAGCGCCGCCAATAAAGTATTCGGCACCTCTGGATGGACTGAGGTCACCGGTGGAATAGGCGCACCACCTTCTGTTGAAGAAGGCTGCCACCCTGATTCCGGAGCTGTATTAGTCTCCGGAGTTCTCTCTGTCTGGGGGCCGAATTCAGGACGGCCTCCGCCTTCAGCATCCATGGGGGTCTTCTCCCCCGTGTGTCCGGTTGCCGAGGTTTAACCCCCCAGCGCCGCCCGGACGGTCTCCTGAGCTTCACCCTGGCCTGGGCCCCTTTGGGACGACACCTCAGTGTTGTCCACGTCTTCGACAGAGGAGGCCGTCGGGAGGGTCTCGCTGTCCATCGCATCCGGGTCCAACGAATCTTCCGACGAAGATGCTCAATGTCAAACCCGGCCGGATTGCGGAATATGTGACTCAATACATTAATGCTATGCAAAAGTGAGACTGGATATATGGATATGTCTGGGTTTCTTTGTACTCATGATTTGGCGAGGGGCTTGACCCTGGGTTCCTACTCCGGGCTGCTGTTGGTGGCTGCGGTGGGCTCGTCTGGAAGGGATGCTTTCCCCTTCTTAGATGTTTTGGCCTCCAAACATGTGGAGGCCGTCCTCTTCTTCCTCCCCCTCGCAGGGGGGCTGGCTTTCCTCTTCATCTTCTTCCTCTTCCTCGTCTTTTTCGGGGAAGGAGTGGGCCTCGGTGTCTTCGGACATCATGTCCGAAGTACCCTTGCGACGAAGCCCGCCCCTGGTCTCCTCGGCCTCCTTCTTGCCTACTTCTTCGGTGCCTTATATGGTGCCGGGTCCAGCATCTTCATCAGAAGTCGGCCGGCTTGTTCCTCAGGCAGCGGAGCCGGACATTAGATCCGCTCTGCCTTCTTCATCCAGCCCTAGGAGAATCGTTAGGGAAATATTATGTGTTTTCCCCAAGGTATACAAATAAAGGATACACCCTGAAAATATATAAAGACTTACCGAACTTGCGGGGCAGGACAATTTGTGCCCACGATCCTCGGTGGTGTCCGGCCACGACTTGCCGGACTTGAATAGCACCTTCCAGATGTCTTTGTGCGTCGTGCCGAAGAACTCCAGCAGGGTTTGATGCTTGGCCGGACCAAACTCCCATAGATTGCAAGTCCGGCGTTGACAGGGAAGGATCCGGCAAACTAGCATCACCTGGACCACATCGACAAGTTTGATATTCTTGTCCTCCATGCTCTTGATACGCGCTTGAGCAGCGTCAGCTCATCTGACGTAGACTAGTCTAGGCCCTTTTCGGGCCAGGACATGAGCCGCAGTGGGGCTCCGGATCGGAATTCGAGGGCGGCAGCCCATTTGGTGCCGCGTGGCTCGGTAACATAGAACCACTATTGCTGCCAACCTTTGACGGACTCATTGAATTTACCTGATGGCCATTTGACATTGGGCATCTTGCTCACCATGGCTCCTCCGCACCCGCCGTGTTCACCGCGCTCCGGATCCAGACATGGTTGGAGTGCTTTTTGGGCGGAAGAGATGGGTGCTTGGGCGCTAGAGCTCGAGAATGGATGAGCAGAGGAAGAAGAGGGCGTGGGTGAAAGAGGGGAACCCTTATCCCTTTATAAAGGCAGTAAAAATCACGCGCCTCCCCACTCACCCTAAAACTCGCTTATTTCCCAAGCGTCGTGCTGATGGCACGGTTAGGTTACCCATACCCGCATTGATGAGAATCTCGTGATAAGGGGACATGATCTCTGCTTTGACAAGACGTGCCAATGAAACTACGCCTCGAAATATGGAGGGGCATGATAAAAACGGTTTGAATAAAGACCGAGCCGTGGCGTGATGTCATGCTATGAGTTGTCAGCAGATTGGACTCGTGGGATATTGTACTTTCTACTGTGGTATGTGGAATTTGTTTTGTAGAGCCGGACACGATTCTTATGTTCAAGATCTACTTTGGAGTATTCGGAGAAAGAACCATGCAATGCCGAAGAAAATTTGTGCACCGGACTCATCGTCATTGAAGCCTAGTTCAGGGGCTACTGAGGGAGTCCTGGATTAAGGGGTCCTTGGACAGCCGGACTATATGCATATGCCGGACTGTTGGACTATGAAGATACAAGATAGAAGACTTCCTCCCGTGTTCGGATGGGACTCTCCTTTGCGTGGAAGGCAAGCTTGGCGGTTAGAATATGAAGATTCCTTTCTCTGTAACCGACTCTGTGTAACCCTAGCCCCTTCCGGTGTCTATATAATCCGGAGGGTATAGTCCATAGGACAAGAACAATTATAATCATAGGCTAGCTTCTAGGGTTTAGCCTCTACGATCTCATGGTAGATCAACTCTTGTAATACTCATATCATCAAGATCAATCAAGCAGGAAGTAGGGTATTACCTCCATCGAGAGGACTCGAACCCGGGTAAACATTGTGTCCCCCGCCTCATGTTACCATTAGAATTAGACGCACAGTTGGGGACCCCCTACACGATATCCGCCCGTTTTGACACCGACAGGGGTCCCCAACATCCTCGATCTCCGGCAACTCCAACCCATTCGCCGGACCCGATGCTCCCATCGCCGCCGATATCCATGACCTCAACATCTATGAGTGCGTCCCCATCCTCTTAAAGGTCGACCCGAAGTGGTCTGCCATTGAGGCCACACTCATCTGATGCTTGCGCCGTGTGAAACAAGATCAACATGCTCTTTATGACAACAAGCTTCAGCGCCTAGTATTCTTGCAACATGAAATTTTTGGGTGCCATCAAGATGACTCCTTCATCAACGATTATTGCATGCGCCCCCAGATGCTCGCTGATTAACTCTGTGACATTGGTGCCAATGTCTCCGACGAGCTCATGCTTACCACCCTCACCGCGGGCCTCAACATGGACTTCAGTAACACCGTGTCTAATCTCACCTTGTTGCCATAGCCTACTTTTTAGCAAGTTGTTGCATACCTGTGTTTGGAGGAATGCCAGATGTAGAAGGTAAAGAAGCGGGTGCAGCACACCGCCCTCACCGTCGGCACCACTCGCGGCACGCCTCCAACACTGCCGCTGCCTCAGGCGTTGCCATGGCCTCCTGCATCTTCGGGCATCTTCCCGCTACCACCGGCACCACACAAGCTAGCCGGTAGTGGCTGACACAACAAACATGGCGGGGCAGTCTTCCAAAGCAGCAGCCATAGCAGGGGTAGAGGGACCGCGAACACTGGGCCTCTTCGCCTTGTACCTATGGTACCAATCCGTGGACAGGCATCGTCCATGCATACTCCATGTCGGTGCCGTGGCCGCCTGCTCCTAGTCTCCTTGGCCCCCTACCGGCAGACCATTAGGCTTACTCGGTGGTCAAGCAGCCGCCGCCGCATGCGGGGTTCTTCCCACCGCCTTCCCCTACTGGCGGCTACCCTATGTTACCGCCTCAACCACTCGCCGGTGGCGTCGGCTTTCCTCAACAAGTGTCCACCACTCTGTGGGATCCCGCCCTCCAAGCGGCGCTCCATTCTGTAGAATCTCTGGGCAACTATAGTCGTGGCGACGACTGGTACATGGACAAGGGCGCCATCGCTCATATGTCTTTGCACCCTGGTAACCTCTCCTCTTTCTATCCCATTCACTTCCACCCGCATCACCATCGCCGATGGTTCCTCTCTACCCATCACTCATGTCAGGCATAGTTCTTTTCCTTTTACTTCCAAGCCATTAATTCTTTCCAATATACTTGTTTCACCTGCACTAATAAAAAAATCTTGTTTCCATTCAATCTTTTACTCACGAAAATCCTGTCAACATAGAATTTTATGAATTGGTTTTTATTTTGTTAAGGACACTCGTACCCGGATGGTGCTTCACCAATGTGATAGCCCCGATGAGCTCTACCTGGTCCACTCGCCATCCACCTCCACGGCTGCACCCATCGCCCTCACCGCCGGAGTGGACCTACACTACTGCAGGATGCTGCTAGCATGACACTACGATCAGAGACCCTTTGAAGAAACTTTGTGTGATGCATTAATCACAAACGATGGTGTAAAAAACCTTTCAAAAGGTGCAAAACATTTGCGATGATGGATGCATCAAACACAGTTCCGATTTTAGTTCCGTGTGTGATGTAGGGCATACGGTTCAGTGCAATTAACCGTTTGCTATGAGAGCAACAAAAGAAACAGGCAGCCAGATGAAGGTGTGTGCGATCAACAGCATACAGTTCAGTAGGATGAACTATTTGTGATTAGGCAACACAAAATAAATGATGAGCCAAATCAAGGTGTGTGGCGATACACCGCATGTGGTTCACGCGGATGAACTGTTTGTGTTGAGACAAGAGAACATAAACGGTTCAATATAACAAGATGGGTGTGATATGCGGCAAACATGTCTATAATCATAAATGTGTGCGAGGACTGATAATAACACAGATGATTGCTGCTAATAAGACATGTGTGTTGTGCGATGGGATTGCATACAGAACAACAACATAAATATACACACACACTTATAAGGACATGGTTGCATAACCAAATTAAACATCCAATTACATAGGTGGCTACTACAACCATGGCATTTGTGTAAGGGCATATTCTTCCCTCAGGTGTTTTGGTGATTGATGACAATGCTTTTGCGGACTAATCGTGTGCCTTGAGTTTCTCAGGTTATTCATATCTAGGCATGAGACGATCCGGTGCCCCTCGGAGACTATTGAAGTCGGCGTCGTTCTACGTTTCTCTTTGGTGGATTTGAGTCATAGGAGAGCCGTACTATTAAGAGAGGGTCCGCGTCGGAAAGGTTTGGGTGGAATCAACACGTACACTTGTTCCTCCTTTCCCTGCACTTTGGAGCTTCCCTTCGTTATCTTGGTTGTACAGAAATCTGGCGACTACTACTGTGCTTGCGGTAGTACCGCAAGCACACGCGGTAGTACCGCTGGGTGTCATGGTAGTACCGCCCTTCTGGAGTGGTAGTACCGGGGCTCCCAGGCCTTGTGCCGCTCCGGTGCGGTAGTAGGGGCGGATGTAATTTTTTACATCCGCACCCTCCACGGTAGTACCGCTCGTCCAGCGCGGTAGTACCGCGGAGGCCCACGGTAGTACTGCTCCCTAGGAGTCATAGTACCGTGGTCCTCCTACCTAGTACCGCAGTGTCGTGGTAGTAGGCGCGGATGTAATTTACTACATCCGCGCCAGCATGGTAGTACCGCGCCTCGCGGGCGGTAGTACCGCGTCGGATTTTTGCACCTCCTCCGGTTCAGCGGAAGTAGGCACGGATATAATTTATTTCATCCGCACCCTTCCCAGGCCGAGACTTTCCTGCCTTGCGGTAGTACCGCAGGTGGGTGCGGTAGTACCGCGCCAGCGGTAGTACTGCCCCCTTATCAGGCTAGTTCCGGCCTGTGTCGCTGTCGCGGTAGTACTGTGGTCAGCCATGGTAGTACCACACTGCCCCGCGGTAGTACCGCGCCCCTGGAGCGGTAGTACCGTGTATCGTGGGCTGAACATGTGGATAACGGTTGGAATTTGTCCACGACTATAAAAGGGGCGTCTTCTACCTCTAGTTGACCACCTCTTCCATCTCCAAGCTCCATAGTTGCTCCAAGCTCCTTTTTTCACTCGATCTCTCTCCCTAGCCAATCAAACTTGTTGATTTACTCGGGATTGGGTGACAAGTGCCCGATCTACACTTCCACCACAGGATATTTGATTCCCCCCACTTATCCCTTGCGGATCTTGTTACTCTTGGGTGTTGAGCACCCTAGACGGTTGAGGTCACCTCGAAGCCATACTCCATTGTGGTGAAGCTTCGCAGGTTTATTGGGAGCCTCCAAGTGTTGTGGAGATAGCCCCAATCTTGTTTGTAAAGGTCCGGCTGCCGCCTTCAAGGGCTCCAATAGTGGAATCACGGCATCTCGCATTGTGTGAGGGCGTGAGGAGATTACGGTGGCCCTAGTGGCTTCTTGGGGAGCATTGTGCCTCCACACCGCTCTAACGGAGACGTACTTCCCCTTAAAAGGAAGGAACTTCGGTAACACATCCTCGTCTCCACCGGCTCCACTCTTGGTTATCTTATCCCTTTACTTTTGCAAGCTTACTTGTGCTATATCCATTGCTTGCTTGTGTGCTCATTGTCGTTGCATCATATAGGTTGTCCACGTAGTTGCACATCTAGACAACCTATTTCATTGCAAGTTTTAAATTGTTAAAGAAAAGTCCAAAAATTGTTAGTTGCCTATTCACCCCCCCCCCCTCTAGTCAACCATATCGATCCTTTCAATTGGTATCAGAGCCTCGTCTCTTTATTAAGGACTTTGCCATCCGAAGAGTATGGTTGACGTCAACGACGGTGCGGAGGAGCACTCCGGTGTGAATCCCGTCTCATCTTCGGCCGAAGGGGGGACCTCGGTCTCTCATGAGGAATTCAATGTGGCTTTAGACACATTGAAAACCTCCATGACGGCCGAGGTTAAAAGCATGTTTACTGAATTCCTAGAGGGACTCAAACTATCTACCTCGCCGATGAAAGTGGGTGATCCCACTAACAAGGTGACGGATGCTAACCCCGACAAGGGGGAAGCTAATAGTGAAAAGAGTCCGTCTACTAGTGGTAGAAATGGCACCGGCATCTATGCCCATGTGGAACCCCCGGTGTATAAAGGACCGATCCCCTCTACACATTTGAATCATGCCGGTCCTCCTCCTAAATATGTGAAAAATGAAGATTTTGATTCTTGGGTCTATCGCTTCAAACGTCATTTAAAACATGTGAATACTAACCTTTGGAGAATTATTGAAGAAGGTTTCTATCCTCATGATCCAAGCAACTTCATCCCTCGAGAAGAAGTGGACAACCAATTCAATGAGAGTGCTCTCTTCATCATCCAAGATGCTATCCTTCCCGAAGATCTCCCTCATCTTCGACCTCATGTCATGGCTAAAGAAGCATGGAAGTGTGTCGAGCGTATGTATAGAGGAAGTGCTAGCATTCAACGCTCCAACTATGAAGTGGTGCAAGATGAAGCCGATGAGTTTGCAATGAGAGAGGATAAGAACCTCGTGAGCTCTTTCGAAGAGTGACCAAACTTGCGGTCGCACTCCGAGATCATGGGAGTAAAGACACGGATGACAACTGGATCAAGCGCAAGTTCCTCAAGGCCATGATGCCCTACAACAAGGCCATGTCCTCCGTCATCCGCCAAAGACCGGACTTCCACTCCATGACCTCTAATGAAGTGTTGGATGAGTTTGTTGCAATGAACATCTTGGATAAGACCGCCAACAATGCGGTGCTTCGTTCCCAAAGGGCAAAGAAGCCCAATCTTGCCTTGAAGGCCAAGGTTAGTGTGGAAGAAGAAGAAGAAGAAGAGGAAGATGAGGAGAGCAACCCCGAGGACACGAAGTATGATTATCATGAGCACATGGCTCTTGCCTCTAGACAGTTTTGGAGTAAGAAGACTACAAGACCCAACTTCAACAAGAACAACTCAAGTGGCCTCAAAGGGAAGCAACGAGTTAGAACTTGTTTCAACTGTGGCAATGTCAGTCATTTCATTGCGGATTGTCCATACGAGAAGCGGGAAGACAATGGTGGCAAGTTCATTCGAAAAGACAAAGCCAAGTCCTTCCCCAACAAGAACAACTTCACCAAGAAGACTCCTTCTCGCGGGTTGGTGGTTCAAGAAGAATACCGTGAGGATGACGATGATGATGAAGATGGTGAAACAATGGCCATGACATCTGTTGCCATTGTCTCAACTCCTCGGGTGTCTCTCTTCGATGCACCTAACGAGAACATCACCGCCAAGTGCCTCATGGCTAGGGCCACCAACAAGGTAACCCCCAACATCAAAACCACCATTATTCCTAACCCTCCTTCAACGGATGACTTTGATAATGGTAAGGGGTCTAATGAGGAGATCAATGAATTTGATTCCTTCATGAGTAAGCTAAAGGGCAAATCCAAGAAGCATTTTGTTGCTCTCTTGGAACAACTTGGTGAAGCCAATGACATGATCGAGGCTCATGAAGAAACCATCACTAAGATGGAAAGTCATAGTCGTGACTATGCCGACGAGATATCGGATCTCTCTAATGCTCTTGAGGAAGAGCGTGAGCATCGTTTGACTCTTGAGGAGTCACACAACGATGATCATGCTAAACTAAAGAAAGATCTTGATCATGCTCTTGTTGTGTCTCGTGTTCTAGCTTCCGAGAAGGCTAAACTTGGGGTTGATCATGTTAGACTCACGGAGGAGTTTGATGTACCTGACAAGGCCCACAAGGTCTTGAAAAGTGCTCATGCCACCCTCAAGGAGTCTCATGCTTAACTCCAAGTTAAGCTAACTAAGGAAAATGCCACATTTCCTCACATGGTCTTAATTGATAATGCAAATGCTACTAACCCATGTTGTGAGCATGTGCATCTTGTGGAGGAAAATGCCAAGTTGAAGGAACAACTCGAGAAAGGTCTTGTGTCATGCATACAAGGTGAGAAGAATCTAAATGACCTTTTGAGCAATAAAAAGGAAGTTGTGGGAAAGGAGGGGGTTGGGTTCGCACCCAAGTCCAAGAACAAGAAGAAGATCAAGGAGAAGAAGAGCAAGACCAATCGACCTCCTCCGCTCACGCAAACCTTTGTGAAGGAGGGAGAAGGTGCTCCTAGGGAGAAGAAGAACAATGGGAAGAGCCGTGAAGCCAAAGAGCGCAACGCCATCTCTCCCAACAAAGCCGGCGAATTTAACCCCTCTTATGTGTTGTGCCGTTCTAGTGATGGACATGTTTATGCTAAATTTGTTGGTTCTCCTTATGAGTACATTGAATGGTCTATTTGGGTTCCTAAGACCCTTGTTACTAACATCAAAGGACCCATTACTCAATGGGTACCTAAAACCAAGCATTGATCGCTTGTAGGTGTTTGCTTCCGATGGGGGATCATGGTTGCTCGATAGTGGAGCAACAAATCATATGACCGGGAGCAAGGACTTGGTGGTGGACGTGCACAATATCCCATCTATGCCCACCAATGTCGAATGGGGTGATGCCTCACATTCTAAGGTATTGGGTCTTGGCAAGGTTGTCATTTCTCATGATCTAACAATCGAGAAAGTCATACTTGTTGAGTCCCTTGCGTTCAGTTTACTTTCCGTTCGTCAACTCGCACTCATGGGTTTTGCCACCTTCTTTGATATTGATACCGTGGCCCTCTTGTGGAGCAAGACTCTTAAAGTAGCCTTTGTTGGGCATGTCGAGAACGGTCTCTATGTGGTTAACTTCTCGGAGCAACCCAATAAGACCGCGACATGCCTAATGGCTAAAGTTGATGTGGGATGGCTTTGGCATCACCGTTTAGCCCACGTCAATATGAGATCTTTGCAAAGTCTTCTCAAGGGGGACCATGTCCATGGACTAACAAATGTTAGTTTTGCCAAAGATTGTGTTTGCAGTGCTTGTATCGAAGGAAAGCTTCATGAGATGGCTCACCCTCCCACAACTATCATCTACTCCAAGAGACCCTTCGAGCTCCTCCACATGGACCTCTTTGGCCCTCCATCCTTTGATAGTCTTGGGGGTAGAAAGTACTGCTTGGTGATAGTGGATGATTATTCAAGATACACTTGGGTATACTTCTTCAAGAGGAAGAGTGAGACCCAACAAACCGTCATCGACTTTGCAAATGAAGCTCAACGTCAACATGATGCAAAGATCTTGACAATAAGAAGTGACAACGGCACCGAGTTCAAGAACTACACCTTGGATGAGTTTCTTAGTGATGAAGGGATCAAGCATCAATATTCTGCACCATATACCCCTCAATAAAATGGTGTTGCAGAGAGAAAGAACCGGATGTTGATGGATGCGGCAAGGACCATGATGGCGGAGTTCAAGTCTCCATACAACTTCTGGGCCGAAGCCATCAACACAGCTTGTCATGCATCCAATCGGCTCTATCTCTGCAAAGGCTTGAACAAGACTCCGTATGAGATACTCACCGGGAACAAGCCCAATCTCAAGTACTTCCTGGTGTTCGGGTGTAAGTGTTTCATTCTTAAGAAAGGTGTTTGTTTGTCTAAATTTGAGGCTAGAGCTCATGAGGGCATATTTGTTGGTTATGCTACAAACTCTCATGCTTACCGTGTTCTCAACAAGTCCAACGGACTCATTGAGGAGACGTGTAACGTAGAGTTTGATGAAAATAACGGCTCCCAAGTGGAGCAAAGTGGTACTTGTGATGTAGGTGATGAAATTCCTCCCCAAGCCATAAGAAGAATGGGTATTGGTCATATCCTACCCATTGAGGAACCCCTTGTGGCCGAAGGAGAAGGACAATGCTCCACTCAAGTGGAGCCATCACCTCCCCAAGACCCACACGCTTCCGAAGAACAAAGTGAAGGCCCTCACCTTCATGAACAAGACCAACGGCAAGATCAACCTCAAGATGGAGTTGAATCTCCAAATGATGCCCAAGGTCAAGTTCTCCCCCTCGAGCAAGTTCAAGATCATGAGCAAGCTCAAGACGGCGCTCAAGATGATCAAGTTAACCTTCCTCCTTCCACTCCCGAGGAAGAATTAGAGCGTCGTGCCGCAAAGATTGCTTCCAAACTCACCACCCAAGGCCATCTCATGGAAAACGTGGTTGGAAGTCTAAGAAAGGGGGTAAGCACTCGTAGACAATTAGCTAACTATTGTGAACATCATGCGTTTGTCTCGTGTGTTGAACCCCAAAAGGTCTATGAGGCGCTCGAAGACTCGGATTGGCTCAATGCCATGCATGAAGAACTAAACAACTTCGAGTACAACAAGGTGTGGAGATTGGTGCCAAGACCTTTGGGGAACCACAACGTCATTGGAACAAAGTGGATCTTCAAGAATAAGCAAGATGCTCATGGGAACATCATTCGCAACAAGGCAAGATTGGTAGCACAAGGCTACTCCCAAGTCGAGGGTATCGACTACGGTGAAACCTTTGCTCCCGTTGCTCGTCTTGAATCCATTCGTTTGTTGATTTCTTATGCTTCCCATCACAACTTTAAGTTGCAACAAATGGATGTGAAAAGTGCTTTTCTTAATGGTCCCATTAATGAGTTGGTTTATGTCAAGCAACCCCCCGGGTTCGAGGACCCCTACTTCCCGGATCACGTGTATCAACTCGATAAGGCACTCTATGGCCTTAAACAAGCCCCACGTGCGTGGTATGACCACCTTACCGAGTTGCTACAAGATCGTGGATTTAAAGTAGGACAAATCTATCCCACTCTTTTTACTAAGAAGGTCAAAGGGGAGTTGTTTGTATGCCAACTATATGTTGATGATATTATCTTTGGTTCTCCTAACAAAGCTTTCAATGAGGAATTTGCCGCTCTCATGACCTCCAAGTTCAAGATGTCTTCGATGGGAGAGTTGAAGTTCTTCCTTGGTTTTGACATCAAACAACGAAGAGAAGGAACCTTCATCAACCAAGCCAAATACACTCAAGACATGCTTAAAAGATTCAAGCTAAGTGATGTCAAGCCGACTTCTACACCAATGCCTACCAAGTGCCAACTTGACATCGATCCCAATGGTAAAGCGGTGGATCAAAAGGTATATCGCTCCATGATTGGCTCCTTGCTTTACCTTTGTGCATCTAGACCAGATATCATGTTGAGTGTGGGGATGTGTGCATGGTTTCAAGCCGCACCAAAGGAAAGTCACTTTGTGGCGGTCAAGCGAATCTTTCGATATTTGGCTCATACCCCAAACTTTGGCTTATGGTACCCAAGAGGAGCAAATTTAAAGCTTGAAGGTTTCACGGATTCCGATTGGGCGGGGGACAAAGTGGATAGGAAGTCCACTTCCGGAGGGTGCCAATTTCTTGGTTGCTCTTTGGTAAGTTGGTCTTCCAAGAAGCAAAGTTGTGTGTCCCTCTCGTCCACCGAAGCGGAGTATGTGGCGGCCGGTAGTTGTTGTGCTCAACTCCTATGGATGAGGCAAACTTTAAAGGAGTACGGTGTAATTTGTGACAAAGTGCCTCTTTGGTGTGATAATGAAAGTGCCATCAAGATTTCTCTCAACCCGGTACAACACTTCAAGACGAAGAACATTGAGATTCGGTATCACTTCATCCGGGATCACATTAGGCGAGGGGAGATCGAGCTCAAGTATGTCAACACTCATGATAACCTTGCAGATATTTTCACGAAGCCCTTGGATGAAGCAAGATTTCGCGAGTTAAGGCATGAGCTAAGTATCATTGATTTGAGCAATGTGACTTGAACCCGTACACCCCCCACCACACTCAATGTGTTGTCTAGTTTAGGTGTAGGCATGGACATAGGGGGAGTGTTGTTCTCTCAATGAACTCTCCCTCCCCCCATTATGCATAAATCGATCACCTCTTTCACATTAGCCATCTTTAATGGTGCTTGTGCTTCAAAGACGAGTTTTGGTCATGGGCCCAAGGATAATTCTTCGCGGTGCCATACCATCCAACTCAAACATAGGTGGCTTCGGCCACCGCTCTCTCTCCTCGAGATGCTTTGTCGCATGGTGGTTTCTTGCTGTCTTCTTGCCTCTGGTGTGTGCGTGTTCTTGTGTGTCTTGTGTGTGAAAAGTTTCCATGCAAAGGCCTCTTCTTTTCTGTGTTGAAACTTGCGGTGTCTTGAGCTCATGGTACTATCGCGGCCGGCCATGGTACTACCGCAGCCTGCCACGGTACTACCGCTAGCGGGAGCACGGTACTACCGTCACCACGCGGCAGTAATTTTTTACTGCCGCCTGGTTGAGCGGTACTACCGCCTCGACGCGGTACTTCCGCCCGAGCGGTACTACCGCGATGATACGCGATACTACCGCGCCGGTTCGAGCGCGTGGGGATAAGGACGGGCAGGGGGAGTTTTAACTCCCCATACCCATTCGTTGTCCTCTCTCTCCACGTCGTCTCCTTCTCTCCCTCGCTCAAGAACGGAGCCGGCGTTCGTCGCCGGATCTCCTCCACCGCCTGCCCTCCCGTGATTCCGACCGGTGGGATCGTTCCCCACCACGTGCTCTTGCTATGGACCAAGGTTTTTCCCCAACTCTCTTTCCGTGTTGTTTGTGTTTAGTGTTTCTAGGTTTTGGGGGAAACTTGTGTTGTTCTTGAGATTCCTAGGCTTAATCTCTGCAAGAGTAGGATGAAGGAGTGTGGTATTGCATAGGATTTACTTGTATTGTTGTCTTGCGCTAGATCGGATCACCGTAGCACCGCCATTGTTTCGCGGTTCTTTTTCAGATTCAAACCGACAGTTGGATCTGACGCGACGCGGTACTACCGCCCATCTGGGGCGGTACTACCGCTTGCACGGTACTACCCCGCTCTGTGCGGTACTAAAAGTTTACTTCCGCTCCAACCACGGTACTACCGTGACCTTGCACGGTACTACCGCGTTTGGAGCAGTACTAATCTTTTAGTACCGCATGCAATGGCAGTTTTACCGTGGCTCACTTCTTTCGCATGCCAACTTTCTCGTATGTCTTCTATGGGTTTCTTGTGCTTGTTCGTGGCCTTTTCATTGATCCTTTCGCGTCTTTGGTGTTTTGCATGTGTGTCTCGGGTGGTGGCTCTCGCGGGTCCAACCCCAGTCGTGACACTGGCTCCAAGCGTTTGCGCAAACCAGGTGAAGTACCAGAAGGCTCGTCTGCCTCCAAGCGCAATATCAAGCACTCTGCTAGCAAGCACAAGGAGCCCGCTAAGGGCATGGATGAGATTGCCCAAGCTGATTATGTCCGTCTCAGGCAGCTTCACCCCTATGTGCATCCGCGTGCCACCTTCAGAGGCTGTGAGTTGTTCTGGAACAAGCAACAGGTCAATATCTATCCGGATTTCATCAAGAACAAGCAGAACACCTATGTGGAGGTGAAGTGGATTGATATGCATCACATGCGGAAGGACAAGTCTTGTGACTACTTTGGAGAGGCTCTGGAATTGGTGGAGCAGTTTGGCATTGAGCATGTGATTACCTTCCACCTCGACTATGACCCTGAGCTCATTTGTCAGTTCTTTGCCTCAGTCTACTTTCACTCCGATGAGGAACGGAGGATGACCTGGCTGACCAATGGCCGTAAGCTGTCTGCTACCTGGAAGGAGTTCATGGATCTCCTCCAGGTTCCTGATGATGGTCTCGCCTCTCCAGTGGGTGTTCGCCCGCATGCCAATGCTGATTCTGCCAGCAAGGACAGACTTACCCCTTTCATGGTTGAGAAGGCACTCGCCAATGGCAAGACAACTTTGGTGCTCAACCGTTTCCTGGATATCATGTATCGCATCTTCCGCAACTCCTTGTTTCCTCTCATCGGTGATAAAGACAAGGTTCATGCCTATATGGTAGATATGATGCTCATCTGCGAGGATGCTCGTTCGTCTCAGTCACAGCCACTTGATGTCTCACACATCATGTGGTGTGAGCTCCGGTTTGCAGTATTCAACCGCAAGGTGCCTATCTATGGGCCCTATCTGTTTCTGCTGATTTCAAAGACTTGGGAGAAGATGTTTCCTGCTGATGAGTTTCTTGCTCCTGACTGGGTTCGCCATGAGCCCATCTGCCTGCGTATCAAACCCAACTGGGCCAACACCACTACTCGCGCCGAGGCGACTGCTGCTCGGACTGCTGTTGATGAGGAGGATGCTGGCCCCGAGGATGTTGCTGAGGGCCATGCTACTAGACCTTCCCAGAGTGCCTCTATGCCATCATGGGCCAAGAAGCTGAAGGACAAGATGAAGACTCTTTTCTTCATGCAAGCCAAGGGGCAATATAGGACTCACGTGGCGTCCAAGGAGAGTCGTCGCCGGGACAACAAGATCTTGCAGCTCTATGGTGAGGCAGTGTCTGGCAGGTCTGAGGAGCACATCACTCCAGAAGCCGAGTGGATGGAGAAGCAGGGCTACAGGTGGACTGAGTCTGAGGAGGATGTCGAGGAGACCATCCCTGCTGCCGAGGCATCCGATGGAGAGGATTGGGACGAGTTCTCTGCTTGAGCCACCTCTTGTGTGTAGGTGTCCTCTCTGCATTTTTGGCGTCTCGATGCCAAAGGGGGAGAGGGTGTAGGGATTTGCGAGTGTGTCGTGTGTTTGCTGCTTTCTCGTTTGTGTCGTGTGTTTGCTGCTTTCTCGGTTGAACCTCGGTAGCTTTACTTCGTTTGGTGTAAGACATGCACTCTATCTATCCTAGCGAGCTCGTGTTATATTGTGCTATCTTTATGCCTTGCTTTGCTTATTATCATGTCTTAGTCTCTAAAATATAGGGGGAGTGTTGATCCTAGTGTGTGTGCTATGCAGTCCAAATCATTCATCTAAAGTGCACACATCTAGGGGGAGCCCGTCTATATTTTAGAGAGGTGGGGTTTGCCCCTGCTCTAAATTATCTTATCCATATGCAAATCCCGTGTTGTCATCAATCCACCAAAAAGGGGGAGATTGTAAGGGCATATTCTTCCCTCAGGTGTTTTGGTGATTGATGACAATGCTTTTGCGGACTAATCGTGTGCCTTGAGTTTCTCAGGTTATTCATATCTAGGCATGAGACGATTCGGTGCCCCTCGGAGACAATTGAAGTCGGCGTCGTTCTACGTTTCTCTTTGGTGGATTTGAGTCATAGGAGAGCCGTACTATTAAGAGGGGTTCCGCGTCGATAAAGGTTTGGGTGGAATCAACACGTACACTTGTTCCTCCTTTCCCTGCACTTTGGAGCTTCCCTTCGTTATCTTGGTAGTACCGCTGGGTGTCACGGTAGTACCGCCCTTCTGGAGCGGTAGTACCGCGGCTCCCTGGCCTTGTGCCGCTCCGGTGCGGTAGTAGGGGCGGATGTAATTTTTTACATCCGCACCCTCCACGGTAGTACCGCTCGTCCAGCGCGGTAGTACCGCGGAGGCCCACGGTAGTACCGCTCCCTAGGAGTCGTAGTACCGTGGTCCTCCAACCTAGTACCGCAGTGTCGCGGTAGTAGGCGCAGATGTAATTTTTTACATCCACGCCAGCATGGTAGTACCGCGCCTCGCGGGCGGTAGTATCGCGTCGGATTTTTGCACCTCCTCCGGTTCAGCGGAAGTAGGCACGGATGTAATTTATTTCATCCGCGCCCTTCCCAGGCCGAGACTTTCCTGCCTTGCGGTAGTACCGCAGGTGGGTGCGGTAGTACCGCGCCAGCGGTAGTACTGCCCCCTTATCAGGCTAGTTCCGGCCTGTGTCGCTGTCGCGGTAGTACTGTGGTTAGCCACGGTAGTACTGCACTGCCCCGCGGTAGTACCGCGCCCCTGGAGCGGTAGTACCGTGTATCGTGGGCTGAACATGTGGATAACGGTTGGAATTTGTCCACCACTATAAAAGGGGCGTCTTCTACCTCTAGTTGACCACCTCTTCCATCTCCAAGCTCCATAGTTGCTCCAAGCTCCTTTTTTCACTCGATCTCTCTCCCTAGCCAATCAAACTTGTTGATTTGCTCGGGATTGGGTGACAAGTGCCCGATCTACACTTCCACCACAGGACATTTGACTCCCCCCACTTATCCATTGCGGATCTTGTTACTTTTGGGTGTTGAGCACCCTAGACGGTTGAGGTCACCTCGAAGCCATACTCCATTGTGGTGAAGCTTTGCAGGTTTATTGGGAGCCTCCAAGTGTTGTGGAGATAGCCCCAATCTTGTTTGTAAAGGTCCGGCTGCCGCCTTCAAGAGCTCCAATAGTGGAATCACGGCATCTCGCATTGTGTGAGGGCGTGAGGAGATTACGGTGGCCCTAGTGGCTTCTTGGGGAGCATTGTGCCTCCACACCGCTCTAACGGAGACGTACTTCCCCTTAAAAGGAAGGAACTTCGGTAACACATCCTCGTCTCCACCGGCTCCACTCTTGGTTATCTTATCCCTTTACTTTTGCAAGCTTAATTGTTCTATATCCATTGCTTGCTTGTGTGCTCATTGTCGTTGCATCATATAGGTTGTCCACGTAGTTGCACATCTAGAGAACCTATTTCATTGCAAGTTTTAAATTGTTAAAGAAAAGTCTAAAAATTGTTAGTTGCCTATTCACCCCCCTCTAGTCAACCATATCGATCCTTTCAATTTGCACACACCAAAGTAGACTATTACATGCATAATTTCATAGGTGGCTACTACACACATGCCACACACACCAAAGTAAACTATATATTACATGCATGATTAACTAGCATAAACGATCATCTGATCATCATCTATTGCTTGTGACGCTTGCTCTGCTTGTGGCTTGATCCGGAATCGTCGATTTGGGTAACGAGGCACTTCCTCATGTCAACGATCCGCCTGTGCATCTCGTAGCATGTGTACAAGCTCTTGGCCACGAACCTGAGGTGAGGTTCATCCAGTCGCCGCATCCAGGCCCTATGCCAGGGTACGACACTTGTTCTTTGGGCATCATGCTTCATCTTTTCGTAGTAGGGGTCGATGATGGCCGAGGCGAGTTCGACGAGGGAGTCCTTCGTACTGCCCTAGACCCAGTAGTGGTCATGGATTTCGACAAGGTTCTGGCAGGCCAAGCCCGTAACACTGAGCGCTTAACATCGTCGGTGGTTTCCACCGTGGTGAACTTGTAGTCAGTGCTGTTGACAAACCTGTTGAAACGGTCGCAAGGCTCTCTTGCCATGCAGTAGTGGTAGATGAGGACATGATGGCGCACACACAACTGGGCAACGGCAACCTTCTGATCTATGCCGGGACGACCGGCGGTGTACTGGAGGTCGATGCCGACCATCTTGTACTTGTCTCCAGGAAGCAACTGCTCAGTGCGCTGGGCCATCGACCGGCTGCTAAGGAGCGACGGCTTTTATGGTGAGGTCAAGGTGCTTCTCAGCAAAGGCATCCAAGGCTTTCTAGCCGGTTGAAGAAGGCCAACGTCGTAGCGTCCTCAATGGCCTTGTAAATACTTATGTACACGATTTTCTCGTACACCTGGATGTGTAGGTCGACGAATTCTTGCAGGGCGAGGCGCCTCGCGGTGAGCGTGACCTCCAGGTGGACATTCTTTGTGGCGTCGGCGGGCAATCGCAGGGCCACAAGTGCTTGAAAGAGGCTCCGACCATGGAGGCCGATTAGGGTGGGAGGCAATGAGGAGCCTGGGCACGCGGGCTGGAGGAGTACGGTGATGTCATCCGCGAGCTTCTTGACAACGGTGAACTTGTTGGTGGTGGCTACGATCATCTGGTCCAACTAAGAGTCGTAGCTAGCGTCGAAGGCGGCCATCCACCAGCCGGTTGCCAACACCATTTGGAGACGATCCTCGTAGCCATGCCGCAGGCCGGCATCATGGACAGTCTGGCACAACCGTTGGCCGCTTGCATGCATCTCCACCCTGGGTCTGGAGTGAGCACTTTTTTGCTTAGTGTAGGTGCTTAGGCAAAATGCTTAGGTCCGTACGATGTGGTAGATGCATTGGAATGGAGGGGCGCCTCTATATGAGTGCAAACTGTGTTGCATTCACGTCGTGCTGCCTCTTTTCTTGGTCCTCCTCCCATTACTTCTCTCATGCATTCAAGATGCTAATTGAAGAGGATGCATCATTGGCCGTTCAACATTTCGGGAACCGCTACCCTCTTCCTCGCCTGCATTAAAATCCTATTGGGAATTGTGCTACATGCTGTCAAATTGAATATTACGGTGCCGCCTGCTGCACGCCCGGCTGAACACGCCTCCTCGTGTCCATCTATGCTTAATTACTGAATTTTAGTTGCAAAAATTAGATACTGCTAGTGATTTTTAGCTTTATATTTTGACAAATCGCAGTGTTACAAGGTTGACAAATGGCAATGTTACTAGATCAACAAATGTCAATCTTTCCAATTTGACAAATGGCAACATACCCAATATGACAGATGCAAATCTTACCAAATTGTTTGTAAGTGGTTGCACACAGGTCATCCAAAACAACCGTTTGCATTGAAGAGAATAACAAATCCTGCTCTCACTTTGCATACGGGTGTTCTTTCTAAAACGTTTGCAATCAAGAGCCATTAAAACCTATAGCCATTAAAACCAAGACACGTTGCGTCACGTGAATGGTTAAAATTTGAATTATGCACATAAATGCATTGAAAACTCAATTAATGCATAAAAATGTCCAAATGAACCCCAAAAAATCCCAAAAATTGACACAACACTCCTGTTGTTCTATGTTGACACGAGAAATTTTTTGAAAGCAATAAGAGGCAATGGATTTTGTTTCGTCCCCAAAGGTGGGACATTCTCTACCGAAACCATCATGCTTGTTGTGAGAAGCTCTGGTTTGTGAGAAGCATATACCCAAACCTACCCCTAATGGGACCAAAAATTTACCATGGCATGTTGATGCCGCTCCATGATAGCATGCAAAGTTTCATGAATTTCAGACGAGTTTTGGATTTACTAGAATTTAAAAACCAGGTATCGCAATGTTTGCGGCCGAGTGACGGTGGCAGGGTGTTTGACATTCATTCCCGTTTCTTGCATGGGACCTAAGCATGCAACCAAGGACACAGATTTAAATTTTCAACCAATTTATATGCATTAGAGCATGTGCATGTAGTTCAAATTTGAATTATGCACATAAATGCATTCAAAAACTCAATTAATGCACAAAAATATCCAAACGAACCCCAAAAAATCCCAAAAATTAACACAATACTCTTGTTGTTCTATTTTGACACGAGAAAAAATTTCAAAGCAATAAGAGGCAATGGATATCGTTTTGTCCATAAAGGTGGGACGTTCCCTACCGAAACCATCAGGCTTGTTGTGAGAAGCTCTGGTTTGTTAGAAGCATATCCCCAAACCTGCCCCAAATGGGACAAATTTTTTACCACGACATCTTGATGCCGCTCCATGATAGCATGCCAGGTTCATGAATTTCAGACGAGTTTTGCAGTTACTAGAATTGAAAAACCAGGTATCTCAATGTTTGCGGCCGAGTGGTGGTGGCAGGGTGTTTGACATTCATTCACATTTATTGCATGGGACCTAAGCGTGCAACCAAGGACACATATTTGAATTTTCAACCAATTTATATGCATTAGAGCATGTGTCGGTAGTTCACATTTGAATTATGCACATGAATGCATAGAAAACTCAGGTAATGTATAAAAATGTCCAAGTGAACCCCCCAAAATCCCAAAAATTGACACAACACCCCTGTTGTTCTATGTCCACACTAGGAAAAAAATTGAAATCGAGAAGAGGCAATGCATATCGTTACGTCCAGAAAGGTGAAACGTTCTCTACCGAAACCATCGAGCTTGTTGTGAGAAGCTCTGGTTTGTGAGAAGCATATCCCCAATTCTGCCCCAAATGGGAGAAATTTTTTACCATGGCATGTTGATGCCTCTCCATGACAGCATGCCAAGTTTCATGAATTTGAGATGAGCTTTGGATTTACTAGAATTTAAAAACCAAGTATATATCTCAATGTTTGCAGCCAAGTGAAGGTGGCAGGGTGTTTGACATTCATTCTCATTTCTTGCATGGGACCTAATTAAGCATGCAACCAAGGACACAAATTTGAATTTACATCTAATTTATATGCATTAGAGCATGTGCATGTAGTTCAAATTTGAATTATGCACATGAATGCATAGAAAACTCAGTTAATGTATAAAAATGTCCAAGCGAACCCCGAAAAACCCGAAAAATAGACACAACACTCCTGTTGTTCTATGTTCACACTAGGAAAAAAAATTGAAATCGAGAAGATGCAACGAATATCGTTTCATCCAGAAAGGTGAAACGTCCCGTACCGAAACCATCACACTTATTGTGAGAAGCTCTGGTTTATGAGAAGCTTATACCCAAACCTGACCCAAACGGGACAAAAAATTTACCAAGACATGTTGATTCCGCTCCATGATAGCATGCCAAGTTTCATGAATTTCGGATGATTTTTTTATTTACTAAAATTACAAAAGCAAGCACCTCAAGGTTTGCCGGAGAGCCATGGTGCCGTGGTGTTTGAAATTCATCCCCATTTGTTGAATGGGACGTAAGCATCAACCCATGGAGACATATATCATTTTACAACCCATTTTGGTCCACCGGAGCATGTGCATGTGGCTTAATTTTTAATTGTGCACCTGAAATGCCTAGAAAACCAAGTTACCATATAAAAATGTCCAAAAGAACCCTGAATAATTCCAAATTTTTTGACGACACACCTATAGTTGCATGTTCACTACAGGTAGAAGTTCTAGCAATTCAGACACCATCCTTTGCAGTTGTGACCCCATTATGTAATTCAAATCAAGATGAAAAATCAAGTAGATCCCACACAGTTTATTATCACCAACTGTGTGAGATGGAGTACAAAATATCCTGGAGCATCGTCGGTGTATAGTATGCCTATGGCTAACGCTAGAAGGTTTGTCGGCTACTGTCCACAACCCGCTCTGAATAAGGGACCGTGTCTGATGACACTTTGCGCGCCAGTTTTTTTGCTGAAGTGATTCCAAATTTTCGGCTTCCACGGAAATATCTACCTCCCCGGCCCACTTACCAAAAGCCACATTTTCCTTGTTTCCGCCTTCCTTTCCAAGTTGAAACCTTCACTCCTTGCTTGCAGCGCCGCCTCCTCACCGGCAACCCTCCTTCACGTTGCTCGGCCTCGCCTATCCAGGCAGGTAATTCACACCCGAACCCCATCCTCCTCCTCCTTCCACATCCCACATGCCCCGACCGCCGAGGTGAGTGTGACACCTTCCACCCAAATCACCGACCCCTCCACCAAATAAGCATTGTCCTAAGCCATGGTACACGAAGTATAGCCAGGATCTCAAGGAGCATTTGGCAGCGGAGAAGCAAATCGTGGCCACACGCACGGATGAGGTCGCAATGGTTGCCATTCGTGTTGACCCCCAGATCTTGGAGGAGCATATCACCGTCGAGGCCATCCTCGCTGCCTCGCGTGCCAATGCCGCAGCGCGGTTGGCTGCTTTAAACGACAGTTCATGGTGTTTTCTCGAGGCCATCATCGGTGCCGTTGACAAAGACTACGTGGTGCTTTCTCAGCGTGCACATGCTTACCTCATCTCGAGAGCCAGTAGGTTGGTGCCCGGAGCGGCTCAGGGAAGTCACCACTATGACGAGGGCACCCACGATGTGGAGGCTCGCCCTCTTCCATGTCCAAGGAACCGGCAATGAGTTGCTTGTCTTATTAGCTCACTATAAGGACCCATGTTCAGTTTGCTAGCTACTGCCTTCCTTAACAAATTCTAGTGAATTGTGCTATCTACTTTTACCATGCAATCTTCTGCTCTAGTGTATATGTTCTATATGTCGTGCAATGTGGTGTTCAGTTAACTATTTTGTTCAATTCTGTAAATGTGATGTTCAATTCTTTAGGGTGCAATTTTCCAAGTTGTCAAGCATGCTTGGTTTGGTTAATTGTCTCACCTTCTATTAGGAGTATGTTATATTGTGCAATGTGGTGCTCAGTTGACGTTTGGTTCATTTATTGTGGTGTTTAGTTAACTGTTTGGTTCAATTCTGCAATGCGATGTTCAATTGTTGTGTGTGCATTCTGTTATTGTATACCATGTGAGAAATAAATCGAATTTGGCTATACTAAATACATGAGAAACAAATACAATTGCTATATTTCCAATTTGTTAAGCATGCTTGGTTTGGTTAACTATGTGATTTTCTATTAGGTGTATGTTATATTGTGCAATGTGGTGCACAGTTAACGGTTGTTTCATTTGTTGTGGTGTTTAGTTAACTGCTTGGTTCAATTCTGCAATGCGATGTTCAATTGTTGTGGCTGCATTCTGTTATTGTATAGTATTATACCTTGTCTTTTTTATTCCTTTGCCCCATTTCCAATATAGAGAAGATATTTATGCACATCTTTGTTTTCAGGCCTTTCCAAAACAGTTCACTAATGATTACCTCTCAAACCACCTGTATGGTCAGGAGGCGAGGAAGGTATTCATACAACACCGAGGGTTCAATATTGAAGTGTTCCTGAAGAGGACGACGGATGGATGGTCAATCATCCACAGGCGCTGGCCTAAAGTTGCAAAGACCTTCAACATCAATGAAGGCTCAATATTCACCTTCCGCTTCAGCAGTTTTCCCGATGAGATGCATCTGTGTATGTACCGTCTATGATGCTAATTTCTAAGTGTTCTAGATGTTGCATGTGAAACTTGGTGCTGGTGCAGTTGTGTAATGGGGTAGCTGAGTGCTGAAGCTATATCATGTTGTACTTTGATGTATTTCAATTATGAAATCCTGCTTCCTTAATATGGGAATGAAATGTTTTATGTGTTTAATATGAATCTCAATAAGATTAATAAATGGATTATTAAAAATAGGGAAATTAGCCTGCTAATTGGTTTTTGCTATTGCAAACGGTTATTGAGAAAATACCATGGGTGATGACCTAAGGCAACGCACACAGTTTCTAGGAATAAACCGTGTTGGATCGATGAGCAATCACACACGACATTTTCTGCAAAACTGTTTGCCTTTGGCCACCTTGCGCAAATGTTTACATCAAAAACACTGTGTGTGATGGATAGCCTTTGCCACATAGTTTCTTCTATGCACCGTGTGTGATGCATTCAATAACGCAAATGATAAAATTATTAATATTGTGTGCGATGGAACGCTATTACAAACAATTTAATGGGGAAAATTGTGTGTGATGTACCTACGAACGGAAACGTTTTCCTTGCAGCGACTGTGTGGGATGTTTATACGAACGGAAACGTTTAGCAGGGACTGACTGTGTGGGATGTACTTACGATCGGAAATGATTTTGCCCGTATAATTGTATTTCTTTGAGCACTACTATACGTATAACCATATTTTCTCGCTCGCTGGTCTCACACGACCTCATTTTGCCGAGCGTGTGTGCCAGGAGGGCATATCCCCGACGGTTCTGAATAATGTCACGGGAAGGGGTTAAAACCATTTGTATAGCATCGACGCGTACCAGTGCTATGGCACGCTTCGTGATATTCTTAGGAGTTTTTGATTTACATGTAATAAGCTTGACGAAATACTTGCATTGTCATGCTTGCTGCCTAGGAAAGCATGTTTGTTTACCCTTTAGTGCATCCACAACTATTTTTTCTTTTCTGTTTTAATTACTTCATAGTGATGTGTGGACATCTCCGGTTGCAAGCAACACGGGCTATCTTTATTATCTAGTGATATTACGTGATTTCTCTCATTTTGTGTGGACATTTCCTCTTTGCCACATATCTGATGCTTTAGCAACACTCAAGGCTTTTTATGCATATGTCACCACACAATTTGGTCGCCCCATTCTTGCTCTCCAAACCGACAAAGGGAAAGAATCTGATAATGTTGTGGTTCACAATTGAAAGCACAAGTGCTCCCTGGGTGATTTTGGTAATTCATGACAACATATCTCTTGTTGGACTAATACCTTTACCTAGTGCATTTCAGATAAGTTGAACATTGGAGTGGCATGGACATGGACAAGAGGATGTGGAACCCCTTCAAGATGCTAAGGACAAATATTGGCAAAAGCTCAAGAATCTACATTTTCATTTTAGTGATCCAAGATCACATTGAGTCCGTAGGAAAGCCAATACTATTAAAAGGGGGTGAGGTGTTGCTTAATGGGTTACTTGCTCAAAATGCTTTGTGATATGCTCCAAAACCCTCAACCACTTTCTCACATCCACAAATATCCTAAACCTAAATGTCAACCTCAGCCCCACCGATTTGTTCTATCCGGCGCCACCGAGTTTCATCATATTCAGCCACTGCCGAACCCTAGTTACTTCGGTCTCACCGTTGGGATCTCGGTCTCACCGAGATGGGCTTGCAATCTCTCTGTGATGTGGTGCAACACTTTCAGTCTAACCGAGTTAGTGGAGTCGGTCCCACCGAGTTTACCTGACCAATCCTCTATTTACTTATTACCTAAATCGGTCTCACCGAGTTTGAGTAATCGGTCAAACCGAGTTGAGGTTTTACCCTAACCCCTGCACATCGGTCCCACCGAAAATACTAACGTTCACATTTTGACATGAATCGGTCTGACCGAGTTTCACCATTCGGTCTCACCGAATTTGGGAAACTATGTGTAACGGTTGGATTTTGTGTGGAGGCTATATATACCCCTCCACCCACTCTTCTTTCACGAAGAGAGCCATCAGAACAAACCTACACTTCCACTACTCATTTTGTGAGAGAGAACCACCTACTCATGTGTTGAGGCCAAGATATTCCAATCCTACCATATGAATCTTGATCTCTAGCCTTCCCCAAGTTGCTTTCCACTCAAATCATCTTTCCACTAGAGCCAAATCTATGAGAGAGAGCTGAGTGTTGGGGAGACTATCATTTGAAGAACAAGAGCAAGGAGTTCATCAACAAAACACCATCTATTACCTTTTGGAGAGTGGTGTCTCCTAGATTGGTTAGGTGTCACTTGGGAGCCTCCGTCAAGATTGTGGAGTTGAACCAAGGAGTTTGTAAGGGCAAGGAGATCGCCTACTTCGTGAAGATCTACCCTAGTGAGGCAAGTCCTTCGTGGGTGATGGCCATGATGGGATAGACAAGGTTGCTTCTTTGTGGACCCTTCGTGGGTGGATCCCACCATGGACTCGCGCAACCGTTACCCTCTGTGGGTTGAAGTCTCCATCAACGTGGATGTACGATAGCACCACCTATCGGAACCACGCCAAAAATCTCCATGTCTCCAATTGCGTTTGCACACTCCAATCCCATCCCTTTACTTTCTTGCAAGTTGCATGCTTTACTTTCCGCTGCTCATATACTCTTTGCATGCTTGCTTGAATTGTATTGTGTATGCATGAAGTTGTGTTAATCTATTACCTCAACTTGAAAAACTTAAAAACTGTCAACTTTATTTGTTGAGGGTCTAATCATACTACAAAAAAAGACACATCCGTGACATTTTGGGCCGAACAATTTTTTTTCTATCATACTTATGACACTTCTATGACGATAATTGTGACAAAACCCGATATCATCATAGATGTGGTGGGATCCTACTTCTATGACAAAAAATCATGACAGAAAATGGGCTTTTCATCCTGGGCAGGCCGGAGACGCAGCTGCATGACATTCTTTGGGCCATCCACGACGGAAAAAACCGTGGTATAAGCGAGGGCGAGGAAAATTTCGACGAGTTCCTGGTTACGGTGGGTGGTTGGGGGCCGAGCGATGCGCGTTTCTCTCGTACACATAGGCTCGTGTGTGTGAGGCGTTGGCTCTAACTGAACCCGAGCGAGGCGTTGGGCTCTAACTGAACCCGAGCGATTGCACTGCAGGTGCGTTACTAAACCCGAGCGATCGATCGATGGCTGTTAACTGAACCCGATCGAGCGATTCCTTCGCTACTGCTGCTAACTGAAGCCGATTGATGCT